>NC_069501.1:572846465-573051465 GCF_027579735.1 Bombina bombina
GAGGAAAATACAAATGCACCACCTGATCATGGAGTACAAGCACAGGGAATTGAACCATTGGAACAACCACAAGCTATTGTCCAAGAGCAGGCACCTTTGGAAGATGCAGGTCTGAACGAAATGTTAAATCTTGCCAGAGGATATAGAGCAGACAGTAGACAGGTTCAGGAAATTTTGTCTGGACATTTAGAAAGATTTGACACTTATAACCAGCAACGGTTGGAACTGGACCGTGAAATCTTTAACTGGCAAAGAGAAATGGACAGGGAAAGGAACCTACATATAAACAGGGCCTTGACAATAGCTGAAAACAACATGCGAATGGCTCAAAATACTATGCAAACTTTGTTAGAATTGATTAGAGATAGACATCAGAGCCAAGAGTCGCAAGATCCAAAAAGACCACGGTTTAATTAGTGCATTGTTATGGACAATTTTAAAGTTATTATTACTTTTTTGTTGACAAAGAATATATTGTTATTGTTATTTGTACATAGTTTTATTAAAGTTTATCCTGTTTTTATTTAATTTTCTTTGTTATTTTTGAAATTTAGTTAAAATCAATTAAAGGTTTAAAATGTATTGTACACACAGACAAATCTAAGTGAAACAATTATAATTTTTATTACATCCAAAATATTAACAAAATTGAATCAAAATGGCATTATAAAAAAAAGATATTAGAGTGCTCGCGGCCAATACAGTATTTTTTGGGGTTTTGAATAAACTTTTTAACATACCAAAATATGACAATTTTAGTGCCATAAAAAAAAACAAAAAAAAAAACATTTTTTTATATTTAAAATGCAGTCATTGATTGTCTGTTTTCCACTACATAAGTATTGTAGAGATTCTGAACCTGTGTATTTAAATTCATTATGGTATCCATTATTTGTTTAAAGGGACAATCTAGTCAAAATTAAACTTCCATGATTCAGATAGGGCATGCAATTTTAAACAACTTTCCAATTTACTACTATTATCTAATTTGCTCAGTTCTGTAGATATCCTTTTGTTGAAGAAATAGCAATGCACATGTGTGAACCAATCACACACTGGTCCTCTATGTGCAGCAACCAATCAGCAGCTACTGAGGCATATCTAGATATGCTTTTCAGCAAGTGATATCAAGAGAATGAAGCAAATTAGTTAATAGAAGTAATTTAGAAAGTTGTTTAAAATGACATGCTCTTTCTAAATCACAAAAGAAAAAATTGGGTTTCATGTCCCTTTAATATCTTCACAGACAGAGGATTGAACTTGTGATACAACTGGTACACTGGAATCTAGAGAAGGGACAAAAATTAGAAAATAAATTAAGGATTATGAGAACATGTTTAAAATAAAAACAGATTATTAATAAGCAGGTAACAAAATTGTATTACCATTTTGGTTAGAGGCGGTATTATCCATAGATGTACTTGTCTGTGTAGATTTAGAAACCATAGATATGTCCCAGTCGTTATCAGTATCAGAAATATTGATTGAGTTTGTCTCACTACTTGCATCTGAAATATATATTTAGAAATTGAGGTATATATTTTGGTATTGATTTGACTATATAATATAGTAAATCAAAAAATTAATAAACAATTACCTAGTTGAATTGAGGGTGAAGTTAATGACATCCTTTCATGAGCATTATTTGCTTCATTGTCACTATCTATGAAAGATTAGTAAGGAATTCTATATAAAAAATTGTAAGTAGAAAAATGCTAATGGTACAAAATATAAGAAAAATACCTTCTGTAGAAGATATTTGTATTATTCTTGTGAACCTTGTTTTCTTCTTTTTCATCACTCTTTTATTGGTTTCTGTAAATAACACAACAAGCTAATCATGATTAAATTTATCAGTTGTATAACTATAGATATGTAAACCATGGTTCTATTGTACCTTGAGGTGTATGAACGACAGTTAGGCGCCTGACACCTCCTTTCTGTGGGGACAATTGTCTGTCAAGCAAAGACAGTGGCAAGGGTGGGGATCTAGCCTCACTTCTAGGTGTCAAATTTAGAATAGGCCTTACATAACGTGGAGGAGGAGCACCACAAATATTTTCTTTCTTCTTATCTGAAATAGAAAATTTGTACTTGTTTGTTTTAAGTTTCTTAGATTTAAAATGTGTTATATAATAAAGTTTTCAATTTTCGTGTGTTCAAATGTTTATAGTGTTTCAATTTGTTTTAAATTAGAATGGACATGAAAGTGATATGGTACACCTATTTATTCTTTCAGTTCTTATATTGATGATGAACTTTGCATAGAATTTATAATTTAAAAGAATAACTAAATTATATACCAGTAAGAAACAGTATGGACATGAAAGTGATCACTATGGTACACTGAAATCTAATTATAATTTCAGATCTCATATTGATGAAGAACTTTGCATAGAATTTATAATTTAAAAGAATAACAATTTTATAAACTTACATGTCCTTAAAAGGCTCCTAATAGATTGGTAATATAGTGGTTCTCGACGTTTAACATCACTGTATCATCTCAAACATTGACGCCTGGTCCTTTTAATTTTTGATACACGATACATTCTGCGTATCATTTCGTAAATAGTTTTGTCCCTTTCCTCTTGAATGACCCCTCAGACACCCCCTAAGCGTTTGGGAAAATATCTATCCATTACATACACTAGAATTATCATTTCCCCAGATGTGAAAGGTGCAATTCTCTTCATCCTCCCTGGTCCCATAGCAACTTTCTAGATGGGTGTGTCAAATCCCAAAATGTTCTCAATATCGCGTTATTCACTGTCTCTATGCAACATTATTGTATATTTGCTAAATTGTTAGAATTCTTTGGATACAATTATAAAAAAGTTGTATTATTTATTGCCATACTCAAGTAATGATAAATGTAAATGAAGTTTGATGTATATATTTTATTGTGTAATATAGTTATCAATAGTGTAGTGTACGTTTTTTTTGTTATGTAGGACAGTCATATAATTATAGATCTTTATGATTATTTGGTTAATATAGTTATTGTGCAATATGTTGGTTTTAAATAAAAATTAAAGTTTTATTAAAAAACAATATCCAATGTGACCGTTTATTATAATTTGTTAACTTATAAAAATAAAAACAAATAAAAAAATCACACAAGTATATGATGAAAAAAAAAAGATTTTATTCAGAAAATGAAAATTTAGTTTTTTATTCAAAATACCAAAAATAGAAGTCCTGTGATTACAATCTTTTGATGAAATCAATCCTTAAAATAGTTCTCTGCGACATAATTTTTGGCATTAATGGCCTGTCTTGTTGGTGCATCATTACAGATCACCTCAGGGAAGTTCTCAAATGATATTTCTTCTTCATTATCAATTTAAATTCCTCTTCTTATTGCAATGTTATGGAGAATGCAGCATACAAGAATAATTTTTGCAACCTTCTCGGGAGCATACTGCATGACACCACCTGAGTGGTCAAGACAACGAAAGCGCATTTTTAACAATCCAAATGCTCTCTCGATGATTCCTCGGGTGGATCTGTGTGCCTTGATGAATTTCACCTCACATCTTCTTCGAGGATTGTTATAGGGTGTGAATAACCATTCTCTACTGAAATAACCAGCGTCCCCTATGAAAAAATAAAAAAGGATTAACATTTCAAAGATGATAAAGATGATAATTTCAATGAGAATTTACTATGTTTTTTAGTTAAATCTATCATCACAATGCATGACATAAACTACGTTTGAAAATTATAATAATACTGTAACATAACATCCCAAAAATATAATTACCTAACAGCCATCCTTCAGGCATCTCTCCCTCCTCAAACTTCCAATATAACCCAGACTGACGCAAGATATACGAATGATGGCAGGATCCAGGGAAGTTGGAACGGACACTGATTATTTTCATGTTATGGTCACACACCATCTGAACATTGAGGGAATGGTACTGTTTTCTGTTCCAGAAAACTTCCTCACGTTCTCGGGATGGTTTGACTGCAACATGGGTGCAATCGATGGCTACAAGTACATTGGGCATTTCGGCCATTCTATAAAAATTAGACTTCACAGATTGCCACTCTTCTGGAGTCGCTGGAAGGCACACGTACCTTGGAAAGATGACCATCAAAGCATCAATAACTTTGGTTAGGTGCCTCGAAAAAGCAGACTGGCTGATGCCAATTATAACGCTAGACACAGCTTGGAATGAACCGGTGGCAAAAAAGTGTAAGGCTGCCAACAGTTTTAATAGTCCGGGTATGGCTTGTGAACGCACTGTCATAGGTTCCAGGTATTCTGCTATTTCATTGTAAATTTCCATAATAGCTTCTCTGTCCAAACGGAATCTCTGGATAATCTCTCAATCAGAAATGCTTTCCAAACCCATACATGGAAGGAAAACTCTAGGGACTCTGATTCTTCTACCTCTCCTTCTTTGTAAGTTGTCAACCGGTGCCTGTATAGCCCTTCTTCCTCGTAATTGAATTAATCGGAAAAGAAACATGTGTAAAAGTGTCTCCATATTCATTCAGTGATCCAAAAACCAATAATGATACAATAGTAGTCTAGTCCTTTCACTTAAGTACTTCTACCTGGCGTCAGGTTGATACGCCCTATAGTTTTCTATTGTATTCGCTACCTAAATGGTCATGAAGCAAATCACGCGAAGTTACAGTGAAAGTTGGAGCGGACGGATTAGTTGTAACATTCATAATTTCCGATTACAGCGAACATGTAGTAAGTGGAAAAAGGCTTTGGAACGATCAGTTGCGTAAAATTATGATCGCTGATGAAAATAGTGGTTTTTCGACTAGAACACAGATTGGTACATACGAGAAGCAGATTGTGAGCGAATTTTAACGCGGAAATACAGACGGACGGTCACTTTGAAGCTTAGTACATGGCGCCCATAGACTCAAGTCTACAGATTCCTGCTGCTCCTGTTTGTGTAATGGTTCTTTTCATATGCAGAGGAGGGGGAGTGTCTGGTTTCTAAGCCCCTTTCACTTGGTGTCTTAGCCTAACCTCATCAACAGTGCTAAACTAGGAGCTTCTAATACGTTTTTAAAAGGTTTTATACTGGATTTTTAGATAAGTATCTGTGCATATTCTTCTTTATAGCAGTGTCTATTACATGCAGTTATATGAAAATATATGTATACTGTCTCTTTAACATGTCCACTATCTGGATCATATTTGTTTTTGTATGCCTATTCTTATTAATAATATATCACATTACCATTCCGCCTATAAATATTGAGATTTCCATAAAACTACAAATCCCATGAAAATGTCATAAACTTAACCTGAAATACAATAACCGGAAGTGACACACTTATGCAATTACCTTACCATTAGCAACATCACAAGTAAATTCTCACTTTTATGGATAATATGTTCTATTTAATATTTCAATAATGAGCATTGAAGTTTTCAATTCATCATGTGTGCTAACCCGACACCGCCTTAGTTCTAAATCGTGAACCCTGATGTGCATTAGGCATATTTTACATTCCTATGTTCTTCACACAGAAAATAATTTAATGTTTATTATTAAATATATATTTCTATAGATCTATAATAATGTTAATGTAAAATAGATCTCTATACCTATACATCTATATGAATAGATATGCTGGTATAGGTATATATAGATATTTATAGAAATATGAATTTACAATAAAAAGTACATTGTTCTGTAAGTAAAGAACAATGGAATGTGAAATATTCATAACTTCTGTTGGGTTAGTGCATGAGCGATAGGTGTTAGTTTTTTTCTTCTGCGCTCTCGGTTGAATTTTATAGGGAAAATACGTTAATGCAGTTGTGGTATTTGGTTAACACGCTTCTTATTTCACTCGCATGCAAACTTTTTACTTTCTCATCCTCATGCGTCTGCTATACGACTATCTATCAGCAAAGTTTACGCTCAAGCAGGACCGATTAATAGCGCTCCACTAATAATCTAGTCCATTATCTGTCAGTGATGCAAGTAGGATTCACCCACTTTAGAAAAGTCTCTAGTCCAAGCCCAAACTGCTCCTTGAATAAGATGTGGACCCACCTTCTGCATTGTTATTGTGAAAAGCAAAGAAAAGGACACCGTATGGCCTAGTACAATCTTGACAGAAGTCTAAATGAACAAATAAAACACCTATACATGGAGCACACCTTAGAGATGTAACTAAAACTCACTGGGCTCCAGGGCAAAGTCTGTGTGTATATATATATATATATATATATATATATATATATATATAATTTGCTCTTGCTTGGAAATCTCCTCTATCTGTATTCCGATCTCAAGAGAGGAATGCTGGACATCCTTGTTTTTGATGATCGTATGGTTCAGTTAGCTGGGAAACTGTGAGGTCCCAGAATGCAGTTGAAGCATCGGAGGTGCTCTCCACATGTTAGTGTTTTATTCCTTCATTTATACTTCTGTCAAGATTGTAGTAGGCCATGTGACACCCTTGTCTTTGATTTTCATAATTCATAAATATTTGGACCCTCACGTCATTAACCTCATGGAAGACTCAACCATGAAATGAAATAAGTCTTTATGAATTCGACATTCTTGAATAAGGTTCCCTTACTGTGCTCTAAAACGCACTGGAATGCATGAATTCAGAGACGATTCTCATTCTATCCATTGAATCTACTTTATCTCAAAAAAGTCAACATGCATATATTTTCCAGTAACTAATATTTATATAACCTGTGTGGCATTTTTACTGATTGCTTTTCTGCATTGCTAGCAATTCGTGTTTGATGTGCAAAATATCATATATTGAGGTACCTTCTGGAAGATATTAAATTCACTAGAATATTTAGGTCAATCCTCTATAATGTGTGAACATCACTAGCTCAATGTCTTTTGAAAATAACTTGTAAGACAACTTACTAGCAAGCACTAAGCTGAAATAGTATAAAAAAGGACTAAATGATATATTAATTATTATTATTTCATTTAATATTTGGTTTAATATTATTATATATTATATTTAATAATATTACAAATTAAATGTAGTATTATTATATTTTATTTTAGTATCATTATCTAATTGTCAGCATCTACAATTTAATAAGATAATAAGTATTTTATTGGCTCTGTTGAAATTGCACCGACACCTGTATTTGTTAATTTGTTAATTTGATATTTGTGGCAATTTTTTAGATGAAGAGCTTATGATTAGAAATCACTCATTTAAATAAGTAGTTCTGGTGAATAGCTGATGTTATACCCTGTACCTGTTATAGCAAGTTGACTGCTTTACTAACAAAGCTGACTTTTCCTTGTCTGTTATTTTCTCAAAATGATCATATAATCCTAAATATATAACCTGTATAAAAGGAACATTCAAGTCCAAAAAAAATTTTCATGTTTCAAATAGGGCATGTAATTTTAAACAACATTCTAATTTACTTTTATCACCAATTTTTCTTTGTTCTCTTGGTATGCTTAGTTGAACACTAAACCTAGGAAGGCTCATATGATAATTTCTAAGCCCTTGAAGCCCGCTTCTTATCACATGATTTTTTATTTGCTTTTCACAACAGGGGAGAGCTAGTTCATGTAAACCATATAGATAACGTGATCACGCCCGTGGATTGTTGCAGACACTTCACTAATTGGCTAAAATGCAAGTCAATATATAATAAATAAAATGTCATGTGATCAGGGGGCTGTCAGAAGATGCTTAGATACAAGTTAATTAGAGAGGTAAAAAGTTTATTAATATAACAGTGTTGGTTATACAACACTGGGGAATGGGTAATAAAGGGATTATCTATCGTTTAAAATAACAAAATTCTGGTGTTGACTGTCCCTTTAAATTTCCTGTCCTGTGCTCTCATTGCATTGTTTTAGAAAATGTATTGTCTAGAAATGTACATTTATTTATTTATTTAGCTTTTCTCAATGGAATTAGTGAGTATATAAAAATGGTATGCTCATTTCGACTATGGTATACGTAAACAACTATTGTTTTCTTTAATTTTTTTCACAAAAGTATTTAATAATACATTCTCTGCACATAATAAACCAGGTGTGCCGTCAAAAACAATTGAAGTCATTTTCTCTACACTATTATGCCTACCTCCAACACCAGAATATAGGTACTGCTTAAGAATGGCACAAGAAGTGACACCGAATTGGAATGCACTCATTTTAGTTATTTCCCTCACCAAAATCATATGTTGAAGAAAACGTTTTTTCCATTTATATAATTTTTAAAATTTAAATGTTTGGTTTTCATTCATTTGTAATTACATTTATTAGAGGATGCCATTTTGTGTTTTTCTGTTACATGTGTTTACATGTGTGTTCCTTGTGTGTTTCTTTTGCATTCTTTTTACTATCCTCTGTTCATAAATGTGTTTTTATCCCATGTTATTTTATTTAATACTTTATACACATTTGAAAAAACTCGCGCTCATACACCTGCACACAAGCATGCACAAATCTGTGCTATGCATATTTTTTTCCAGTGTGACTTGAAATAGTGTACAAACTTTAGATTTGTTTTCCCTAGATAAATATTATTTCTTAAGACTAAAAGTATTTGGTTTCCTTACAAATTCATTGTATCTGTAGGGATGTAGAAAACATATTTATTAAAATGTCAGTTTTACGTTAAGCAAATTCAAAACTTTATTCCCTTTAGTTCTCTCGCTAGCAGCAATCAATATTTGTGTTGTTAAATTTCTCATGATTAATACTTAACCTATTTGTGAAACTTTTAACACTTACAAAAAAATATGTTTTTGTATTTCACTAAATTCCGGTAGTTTATAATGTATTTCTAGAAGCATTCTCATACCTGCAGGCCTACACTATACTCATTTTTGTTTAATATATTTTTAAAAATTAGATCATTTAGGGCTAGATTACAAGTGGATCGCTAATTTGTAAACCTGCAAATTCGGCCTTTTACTGGAGTGATAAATAACCAGCTATTGCAAGTGGCTGGTTATTGCTAACATAAGCTTGCAATAGCAATAAGTGCTTCAAAAATTAACCAGAGATCAAATCTCTAGTTAATTTTCCAAAAGTGCCCCAATTGGCCCCAAATTTAAGAGTATTGTTGTTTTTTATTTTTTTAAAAAAAGTAGATTTTTTTAAAAAATAACTGCACAAAGTAGTTTTAAGGGGATAAATTTGGCAGCTGTGGAGTTTTAGAAAAAAAAGGGCACTGAAAAGTGCCTTTACATTGCGGTCTATGGGGACTGTGTTATCCCTGTAAATATACAGTATATGTAAATGCTTATATACATATATATTTATGTGTTACTGTTTGTAAATACACATATAAACACATACATATATATGTATATATTCATATACATATATATTTAAATCTGCTGCCCATTGCTGCACGACTTACCCCCCTTCGATGTGCTAGTTTCTTGTGCTGTGTTTCACGGCATGAGAACGAGACTCCAATTGGAGCCTATGTAAGTGCGCTCTATTGAGCGCAAAGCTTCCATGCAATGTGAATGTAAGCTGTCTGTTATTACGAGTGGAGAACAAATATTGTGCTTGTGTAATCTAGCCCTTAAAGTAATAGTAAATGTTACCATTCTTGAAAAGCTAGTGTGAAGTTATGCAATAAATTAAATGGACCTTAACGTATTATTTGGAATTAAATATTCACTATAACATAATTTTATTTAATTTGTCATTCTATATAAATCCCCCTCCCCGGCCACTCACTGCAAACTTTTTATTTTTTTTCATGAGGTGACGTTTCCAACTCTTATCCAATAGCTGTGCTAGCCATATGGCACTCAACCAAAAATAAAATGCTTCAGAGCTTCTATGCACTATGTGCAGAATTATGTAACATAGGGATATCTTTTCCTATTAAAAAATATTAAACAATATTACATTTGTCAGCTGAAACTTTACTTACCTTGTAAACTCAGCTGTCCTCTTCGGCACAGCAGTTTTTTTTAACATGCAACTCACTGGCTTGCTGCGCCATTTAACTAAATGTAGCGCTCTCCCATGCTAAATAAAGCTGCCAGTTTTACTGTCCCTAAATGCAGTGACTGTCATGGGAAATGGAGACTGATTTTGCATGCGAGCACCAATACCACTGAATGCAAATAAGCAGTGAAGTTTTTTCCATTTATTTGCATGTCAGTTCTTAATATCTGCTCCTTTTTCTTCAGATTTTTTAGGATCAGTTGAGAATAGAAAGATGCACAGTAACTGATGGTGCTGTAGTTAATGTTATGAGGTATTTTAATGTTTTAAGATATAAAACGTTTTTTAATGATTGTTTTTATATTATTAATTATTAACTTCAATAATTCTATCCCCAATTTCATATGTCCGTTTAAATCTTGCACACTATTGTTTTTCTAATCCACAAAAGGGACAGTAAAGACAATCAGGTGTTTTATAAGCTGCACCCTCTTCTACCACTAAGTAACAGATTTTGTAGTATAATTGTCATCTTTAAGTCTTCTTTTTGCAAAATAAATCATTAATGACAGTAAAATATTCTTGAGACAAGTCTCTCTGTGTCACAAGATACTAATGATTAGTAGAGTTGGCAAATAAGATTAAATCCATGTCGTTATACCCTTTTTTCTAACAGTTACAAAATACATAATGTTACTAATTAGCACCCTGAGGCAAGGGGTATTTCTTCAAAAAATACCAGTACAATTCATATTTTTAGACAACCTAGAATCTTAAGAGGACATGAAAGCTGCATCAAAAAGAAGTCATTTTTGAAAAAAAAAATTGTATTGCTTTTACAAAAACATTATGTTTTGAAAGTCAATTTCAGCAAAACATAATTTATGTAAGGAACCTGATAAATTAATTTCTTTCATATTGGCAAGAGTCCATGAGCTAGTGACGTATGGGATATACAAACCTACCAGGAGGGGCAATGTTTTCCCAAACCTCAAAATGCCTATAAATACACCGCTCACTCACACCCACAAATCAGTTTTAGATTAATAGCCAAGTAGTGGGTGTTATGTAGTTATTATGCAAATACTGTGACTCTGTTTTATGGTAATATTGCATTGCCTTATACTTTCCTGTTTTTCTTGTTCCTACCTCTGACCTGGATGTTGTTCTTTAGTTCAATATGATTCCTCACACTAACAGCTTTGTAGTGTCTTTATTTCTATACATGAAACATGGTGTCAGAAGTAACTAAAATCAGGACTGACCTCTTGCTTGGGAGCACAGCAGCTTTAAGATACAGCACAGCTTTGGTGAGTTACAGCCTAAAACGTTTTTTCTTCTGATATTTGAGAGCTTAGAGACTTAAAGGGACCAGTATACACTCATTTTCATATAACTGCATGTAATAGACTCTACTATAAAGAATAAGATGCACAGATACAGATATAAAAATCCAGTATAAAAACTGTTTAAAAAACTTACTTAGAAGCTTTCAGTTTAGCTTCGTTGAAAAGGGTAGCTGGAAAAGCCCACTGCAAGTGGAAATAAGACACTTTCCCCCCCCCCTCCCCCTTCTTTTTGCATATGAAAAGACCCTTTCCACAAACAGGAGCAAGCTGGAGAAGGGTATACATCAGTACTCACATAAAACTTTGGGGGCTTGGTTAGGAGTCTGAAAATCTGAGCAGATTGTTATTTTAAAAAATAAGCAAAACTAAACATTTTTTTTTTTTAAAAACTTCATGGGCTATATAGATAGATCATCTACAAAACATTTATGCAAAGACAAAATGAGTGTATAATGTCCCTTTAAAGACAATATGACTGCCTTGAATTGCATACCTCCCCCAGAGGGAATGAGAATCAGTGGGGATTGCAGCAGCAATTGGGAAACTTTCAGAGCTGAATTTTAAGATTATTCCCTAGCTACAGGGTTGAATGAGAAATATGCAGCAGTGCAGGCAGCAACTCTGAGAAGAGTCATGGGCAGTGAATGCAGGCATGTGTATAAGCACAATCTGACCCTCACAGCAGAGCAGAAAGAGAATGTTACAGCCATTTTAGATGCACTGGAAGCTTTATTTTAAACCTGCTAAAAATGTTATATATGAAAGGTATATGTTTTGGATGCTGCATAACAAGAAGAGGAATAATCTCTTGATAACTTTGTTAACCAAAAAAAACACGCTTGAGAGAAAAGGTTTGCAAACTTGTGAATATGGTACTTCTCTAAGGGATGAATTAATAAGGGGACAAAATTGTTCTCCGGTGTAAGCTAGTGAGAGCACGCGCAGGCGTCTACTAAGAGAACATGACCTTAACTTTAGAACACAGCCCATTGAAACGTGCCCCTACAACAAAGCTCACTGACAGACGTCTCAAACAACGCCGCCTGTTTAGCACAAATGCTGCAAACCCAACAGCATGCAAATATTGTGGGACTGTGCATCAAAGAAGTTAAAGAGCACTGTCCAGCTTATGGGAAGTCTTGTAGGTCTTGTGGTACGAACGGAATCACTTTGCTAATGTTTGTTTTCAAGTAAAAGACAGCCATCACTAGGAAAGTTACACACCATTGAGAACACATCTGCATTATGAGGGAAGAGCCACACACCGCTGAAGTGATATACAGTAGTGAATTGATCGGCGACACTGGTGCAAGCCAGAGGAAAGAAACGGTTTGTCACTTAAATTTAAATAATAAGCCCCAATCCTGCCAGCTTGATTCAGGAGCAGACAAGTGATGTAATGTGTTTGAGAGACAAAATGATGTTAGCACCAGAAGTATGTCTACTGCAAAGTGACACCAGACTAAAGTTATACTCAGGTGAGATTATGAAATCTCTAGGACTCTTCAGGACAGAATGTGTCATACGTGGAAGGACACACAAGCTAGAGTTTGACATTGTGGAAGCCTGCCAAAAGCCACTGTTATCCCTCCTCAACCTGTGAGCATCTAGGCTGATGCACGTTTCTCTATCCCCGCAGAGGCTCAACGTGATGGACAATCAGGTTAAAGGGCCCTTGACAAAACATTTGCTATAAAGGAATTTAGATGATGAGTTTTTACTGGGCCATAGAGATCGTACCAGGGGAAGTTCAATATTGACCTTGACATGAGTATCCCTCCAGTACAATGTGCACCACGCAATGTGCCAATAGCCATAAAACAGGCAGTTTAAGGCACAGCTTGACCAGTATGAGGCTGATGGACATTTAGCAACAGTGACTGAACCAGCTGATTGGATAGAGTAACATGGTGATTGTAAAGAAGCTGATAAGCTAAGAATATGCATAGATCCCAAATTCTAGAACCAGGCACTGAGGCGATCTCACTACATCATGCCAACTCTCAAGGATGTTTTTGTACAATGCTGCCTAAGGCATGTCTGTTCATGCTTGTTGTGATGCCCGTGATGCATTTTTACAATGTAAGTTGGATAATGCACAGTAGCTACATGACAACCTTCTGGACTCCCTGTGGGGCAGAAAAAGATGGGCTCAAGTTACCTTTTGGAGGATCAGTTGCACCAGAGGTGTATCAACGTAAACAACATGAACTATTGTCTGGGACTCAGTGGTATCGAACCAATAGCTGATGACATCCTTGTGGTTGGCTGGTGGGGACACAGATAGGGAAGGCAGAGCAAGATCATAATGGCAAACTAATTGGAACTAATGAATCGTTGTAGACAGGGTGAATACTAAGACTTGCATGAAAAAACTGCAATTCAAGGTTAAAAGATGTCCGGCTTCCATGGACACATACTATCCTTTGAGGGTTTGAAGGCTGACCCAGAAAAAATCATAGCTATACTGGATATGCCACATGCTGGCGAAGTGTGAAATCCAGCAGTGCTTATAGGATTTGTTACCTACCTATCAAAATTCCTACCACACCTCTCAGAGGTTTGCAAGCCATTGAGAAGGCTTCTGGGACAAGGATGCAGTTTGTCATTGGGCTTCCTAAGCATGATAATGCAGTGCAGGACAATCAAACGTTTGGTCACTGATACACTTGTCCTGAAGTACTATGATGTTACAAAAACCTGTTAACTATTCAAAGTGATGCAAACAAAAGTGGACTAGGATGTTGCCTATTGCAAGCTGACCAGCCTATTGCTTTTGCTTCAAGGGCACTGACCCTTACGAGCAAAACTATGCACAAATCGAAAAGGAATGTCTGAGTATTGTGTTTGCCTGCCAGCGCTTTCATCACTACCTCTATGGTTGTGATGAGATCACGGCAGAAACTGACCATAAGCCTCTGATATCTATTTTCAAGAAACCACTTTTGTGTGCACCAAAACGTCTACAGAGCACGTTGCTCACATTACAAAATTATTGCCTAAATGTTGTCTATAAACCTGGACCTGAAATGTACATTAGTGACACTCTTAGCAGAGCTACAGCAGCAAGTGGTACACCTGAGAGTGCACAACACACAGTTTGCAATGTTCAACAGGACCTGGATGTCCTGTCGCAGATTAATCATTCAGGCTATTTAAATGTTACAGACCAACGATTGCTTCAGATAAGACAGCACACAGAAATTTACAAGAGTTTGCAAGCACTTAAGTATGTTGTTCTGAATGGTTGGCCAGATTCAAAGGCAGAGGTGCCATTCATTGTAAGAGAATATTGGACTTTCTGAGATGAAATCGGCATTCAGGATGGTGTACTGTACAAGGGATCAAGGGTCAATTATTCCTAAATCATTAAGATCGAGATGCTGACGCGTATCATAGCCAGTCACATTGGGTGGGTGAGGCAGTGCTATAAACAGGGCACAAGATACCTTATATTGGCCTACCATGCAAAAATGAGATTAGAGACTTTGTTAGCCGTTGTTTCAGCATGCAATGAATATGCACAGGCACAACAGAAAGAACCCATGATGTCACAATGTGCTGCCCAGCACGGCCTTGGCAAATTATAAGCATGGATTTACTGAATTATGCTGGGCAAGATTTTCTACTAATCGTTGATCACTTTCTGACTTTTTGGGGGATTGAGCTCCTTCCCGACCTGTCTGCTGATACTACAATCAAGCGTTGTAAAGCACAGTTTGCACGTCATGGACAGCGCCAGACAGGGTAATCTCATGATAATGGACCTCAGTTTGCATGCAAGCAATTCAGACGTTCTCTACAGATTGGGGGTTTGAGCATCTTACCTTCTTCCCCGTGGGACCCTTAAAGCTAATGGCAAAGCGGAATCAGCTGTAAAGATAGTGAAGAATCTTGCAAAAAGGCCAAGTATGAAGGTAATGACCCATGGATAGCCATTCTACATTGGAGGAACACCCCAACTGAAGGCATAGACAGCTAGTCCTGCACACGCTTGATGTCAAGAGGCTGAAGATTCATTGCCAGAGGCAAATAAATTACTTGAAACCTTGTGTGTAACAGGGGTACTGAGAGGCTGCGATGGAGAAAACAGATATCCAAACTGACATACGATGTGTCTGCCAAAGACTTACCTGAACTAAGCATGGGAGAGCCAATCCGTATGAAGCTGCTCCCTGGTGACATGACTGGTTGCTGGAGACTGGGTACCTGTGTTCAGGAGGGTTGCTACCACACCTCAATCTTAGTGGAGTGTGGAAGGGCCAGTCTCATACCGCCGCAATCGAGTGGACCTGTGAGTGGCAGAACATCTCACCACACAAACCTTTAAGCAATCCGGCACTTGAGCATCTCCGAGGCTCTCAATGCACCTAGTCCCTACTGGACCCACATAAGCAAGGCAGAGGGGACAATACTGCTGTGGATATCAGAAGGATACAATGGAGGATACCATAATGCAGCCTCTTATACCAGCAAGTTCTTCCATGCCAAACACACCCAGTCAGGGACAGAAGGGCACTCCTTAACACCTTCTGGAGCTGAACAGCTTCACCCCAGGCAAAAGTCCCTGTGGCCTTGCGTAGTGGGTCGAGTTTCAAGACCTCCAGAAAGACTCAATCTGTAGTGTATCTACCAGTAATGTAGTATGTTATGTTTAAGACTGTTCAGGATCTGTTTTAGTAAGATTGTTACCTTAAGGTAAATTGTTAGCAAATTTTGAATTGAATGTAAAAAGGGGAGATGTTATGTAGTTATTATGCAAATACTGTGACTCTGTTTGTTTATGGTAATTTGCATTGCCTTATACTTCCTGTTTCCTGTTCCTACCTCTGACCTGGATGTAGTTCTTTAGTTCAATATGATTCCTCACACTAACAGCTTTGTAGTGTCTTTATGTCTATACATGAATACAGTGGGGTGATAATAAAGGAGTAAAAAGCATCAACAAAGTAATTTGGAAATAATTGCGCTTTTATACAAAAAAATTCATAACCACCATAAAAAGGGTGGGCCTCGTGGACTCTTGCCAATATGAAAGAAGATGAATTTATCAGGTAAGGTTCTTACATAAATTATGTTTTCTTTCATGTAATTTGGCAAGAGTCCATGAGCTAGTGACGTATGGGATATCAAAATACCCAAGATGTGGAACTCCACCTGCAAGAGTCACTAGAGAGGTGGAGGGATAGAAAATAAACAGCCAAATGCTGAAAAAATATCCCACAACCCAAGAATATAAATTATTCTCATGAAAAAAAGAAAAACTTAAAACATCAGCAGAAGAATCAAACTGAAACAGCTGCCTGAAGAACTTTTTCTACCAAAAACTGCTTCAGAAGAAGCAAATACATCAAAATGGTAGAATTTAGTAAATGTATGCAAAGAGGACCAAGTCACTGCTTTGCAAATCTGATCAATCTGAAGCTGAGCTCATTCTTAAAAGCCCCACAAAGTGAGACTGATCTAGTAGAATGAGCTGTAATTTTTCTGAGGCGGGGGCTTGACCCGACTCCAAATAAGCTTGATGAATCAAAAGCTTTAAGAACCAATGAGGCCAAGGAAATAGCAGAGGCCTTCTGACCTTTCCTAGGACCAGAAAAATATAACAAATAGACTAGAAGTCTTCCTGAAATCTTCTAGTAGCTTCAACATAATATTTCAACCGCTCTTACCACATCCAAAGATTGTAAGGGATCTTTCCAAAGAGTTCTTAGGATTAGGACACAAGGAAGGGGCAACAATTTTTCTACTAATGTTGTTAGAATTCACAACCTTAGGTAAAAATTTCAAATGAAGTCCGCAATAACCGCCTTATCCTGATGAAAAATCAGAAAAGGAGATTCACAAGAAAGAGGCAGATAGGCTCAGAAACCTCAAGCAGAAGAATAGCCAAAAGGAACAACACGTTCCAAGAAAGTAGTTTAATATCCAAAGAATGCATAGGCTCAAAAGGAGGAGCCTGTAATGCCTTCAAAACCAAAATCAAGACTCCAAGGAGGAGAAATTGATTTAATGACAACGCTTAATATAACTAAAGCCTGTACAAAACAGTGAATATCAGGAAGATAAGCAATCTTTCTGTGAAATAAAACAGAAAGGAGCATAGATTTGTCCCTTCAAGGAACTTGCAGACAAACCCTATCTAAACCATCCTGGAGGAAACTGTAAAATTCTAGGAATTCTAAAAGGAATGCCAAGAGAATTTATGAGAAGAACACCATAAAATGTAAGTCTTCCAACTCGATAATAAATCTTCCTAGAGGACAGATTTACAAGCTTGTAACATAGTATTAATTACTAAGTCAGAGAAACCTCTATGACTTAGTACTAAGCGTTCAATGCCCATACCTTCAAATTTAATAATTTGATATCCTGATGGAAAAAATGGACCTTGAGACAGTAGGCTCGGCCGTAATGGAAGTGGCCAAGGTTGGCAACTGGACATCCGTAACAAGATCCAATACCAAAACCTGTTGGGCCCATGCGTGGAGCCACCAGCATCACAAATGATTGTTCCATGATGATCTTGGAGATCACTCTTGAAAGAAGAACTATAGGCGGGAAGATATAAGCAGTTTGATAACACCAAGGAAGTGTCAGTGCATTTACTCTGCTTCCGCCTGAGAATCCCTGGACCTGGGACAGGTATCTAGGAAGTTTCTTGTTTAGATGAGAAGCCATCAGATCTATTTCTGGAAGACTCCACATCTGAACAATCTGAAAAAACACATCCGGATGGAGAGACCACATCCCCTGGATGTAAAGTCTGATGGCTGAGATAATCCGCCTCCAAATTGTCTACACCTGGGACATGAACCACAGAAATTAGACAGGAGCTGGATTCTGCCCAAACTAGTATCCAAGATACTTCTTTCATAGCTTGGGGACTGTGAGTCCCACCCTGATGATTGACATATGCCACTGTTGTGATATTGTCTGTCTGAAAACAAATGAACGGTTCTCGCTTCAACAGAGGCCAAACTGAAGAGCTCTGAGAATTGCACGAGTATTCTAAAATATTGATTGGTAATCTTGCCTCTTGAGATTTCCAAAACCCCTTGTGCGTGTTAGAGGAATCCCCAGACAGCTCGCCAACCTGAAAGACTTGCATCTGTTGTGATCACAGTCCAGGTTGGGCCGAACAAAAGAGGCCCCCTTGAACTAAACGCTGGTGATTTAAACCACCACGTCAGAGAGTGTCGACACATTGGGATTTAAGGATATAATTGTGATATCTTTGTATAATCCCGGCACCATTGATTCAGCATGCAAAGCTGGAGAGGTCTCATGTGAAAACGAGCAAAAGGAATCGCATCCGATGCTGCAGTCATGAGGCCAAAAACTTCCATGCACATAGCCACTGAGGGGAATGACTGAGACTGAAGGTGCCGACATGCTGCAACCCAATTTCAAATGTCTCTTGTCTGTTAGAGGACAGGGTCATGGACACTGAATCTATCTGGAAACACCTAAAAAAGGTACCCTTGTCTGAGAATCAAAAAACTTTTTGGTAAATTGATGCCTCCAACCGTGTTTTTTGAAGAAACAACACTAGTTTGATTCATGTGAGATTCTGCAAAACGTAAAGACTGAGCTCGAACCAATATAACATCTAAATAAGGAAGTCACCGCAATACCCTGTTCTCTGATTACAGAGAGTAGGGGCACCCAGAACCTTTGAAAAGATTCTTGGAAGCTGTTGCTAGGCCAAATGGAAGAGCAACAAATTTGGTAATGCTTGTCTCGAAAAGAGAATCTCAGGACTGATAATGTTCTCGATGAATCTGAATATGAAGGTAAGCATCCTGCAAGTCTATTTGTAGACTTGTAATAGTCCCTTGCTGAACAAAAGGCAGAATAGTCCTTATAGGTCACCATCTTGAAAGTTGGTACTCTTACATAACGATTCAACATTTTCAGATCCAGAACTGGTTCTGAATTAATTTTCTTTCTTTGGGGACAATGAATACATTTGAATAAAACCCCAGGCCTTAGTATCCTGGAAAAAGGAAAACCGGCATGATTCACCCCTTATAACCTCCAGATCTGAAACACACTTCAGGAAAGCCTGGGCTATATACTGGATACACTGGGATGCGGTGAGAGAAAAAAACTTCTCACTGGAGTCTTATACTGAATCGTATTCGGTACCATTGGACAGGACAATGCTCTGAATCCCCATTGAATTTTGGACAGAATCTTGCCCAAACATCCTTGAAAAAAACCTTAGGCCTAGATTTGGAGTTTAGGCGGTAGATGGGCTGTAACGCTACGCGGGCTTTTTTTTTTCTGGCCGCACCATAAAAATTAACTCTGGTATCGAGAGTCCCACAAAAAATGCTGCGTTAGGCTCCAAAAAAGGAGCGTAGAGCATTTCTACCGCAAATTGCAACTCTCGATACCAGAGTTGCTTACGGACGCGGCCAGCCTCAAAAAACGTGCTCGTGCACGATTCTCCCATAGGGAAACATGGGCTGTTTGAGCTGAAAAAAAACCTAACACCTGCAAAAAAGCAGCGTTCAGCTCCTAACGCTGCCCCATTGTTTCCTATGGGGAAACACTTCCTAACGTCTGCACCTAACACTCTAACATGTACCCCGAGTCTAAACACCCCTAACCTTACACTTATTAACCCTAATCTGCCCGCCCCAGCCGCTATCGCTGACCCCTGCATTATATTATTAAAACCCCCTAATCTTCGCTCCGTAAACCGCTGCAACTTACATTATCCCTATGTACCCCTAATCTGCTGCCCCTAACACCGCCGACCCCTATATTATATTTATTAACCCCTAACCTGACCCCCACAACGTCGCCGCCAGCTACTTACAATAATTAACCCCTCTAATCTGCCGACCGCAAAAGCGCCGCCACCTACGTTATCCTTATGTACCCCTAATCTGCTGCCCCCTAACAACCGCCGACCCTATATTATATTTATTAACCCCTAATATGCCCCCCTCAACGTCGCCGACACCTGCCTACATTTATTAACCCCTAATCTGCCAAGCGACCTGAGCGCTACTATAATAAAGTTATTAACCCCTAATCCGCCTCACTAACCCTATCATAAATAGTATTAACCCCTAATCTGCCCTCCCTAACATCGCCGACACCTAACTTCAATTATTAGACCCCTAATCTGACGACCGAGCTCACCGCTATTCTAATAATGGATTAACCCCTAAAGCTAAGTCTAACCCTAACACTAACACCCCCCTAAGTTAAATATAATTTAAATCTAACGAAATTAATTAACTCTTATTAATAAATTAATTCCTATTTAAAGCTAAATACATACCTGTAAAAAAATCCTAATATAGTCTACAATATAAATTATAATTACATTGTATCTATTTAGGATTAATATTTATTTTACAGGCAACTTTGTAATTAGTTTACTAGGTACAATAGCTATTAAATAGTTAAGAACTATTTATAGTTACCTAGTTAAAATAATAACAAAATTACCTGTAAAATAAGTCCTAACCTAAGTTATAATTAAACCTAACACTACCCTATCAATAAATTAATTAAATAAAATACCTACAATTACCTACAATCAAACCTAACACTACACTATCAATAAATAAATTAAATACAATTCCTACAAATAACTACAATTACATAAACTAACTAAAGTACAAAAAATAAAAAAGAACTAAGTTACAAAAAATAAAAAATATTTACAAACATAAGAAAAATATTACAACAATTTTAAACTAATTACACCTACTCTAAGCCCCCTAATGAAATAACAAAGACCCCCAAAATAAAAAAAATGCCCTACCCTATTCTAAATTAATAAATTTAAAAGCTCTTTTACCTTACCAGCCCTGAACAGGGCCCTTTGCGGGGCATGCCCCAAGAAAATCAGCTCTTTTGCCTGTAAAAAAAAAACATACAATAACCCCCCCCCCCCAACATTACAACCCACCACCCACATACCCCTAATCTAACCCAAACCCCCTTAAATAAACCTAACAATAAGCCCCTGAAGATCTTCCTACCTTCGTCTTCACCTCACCGTGTATCACTGTTCGGTCCTGGCTTCCGATATCTTCATCCAACCCAAGCGAGGGGCTAGACATCCACTGAAGAAGTCCAGAAGCGGGTCCAAAGTCTTCCTCTATCCGGCAAGAAGAGGACACTCCGGACCGGCAACATCTTCATCCAAGCGGCATCTTCGATCTTCTTCCATCCGGCTGCGGAGCGGGTCCATTTTGAAGCAGCCGACGCGGATCCATCCTCTTCTTCCGGCGTCTCCCGACGAATGACGGGTTCCTTTAAGGGACGTCATCCAAGATGGCGTCCCTCGAATTCCGATTGGCTGATAGGATTCTATCAGCCAATCGGAATTAAGGTAGGAATATTCTGATTTGGCTGATGGAATCAGCCAAATCAGAATCAAGTTCAATCCGATTGGCTGATCCCAATCAGCCAATCATATTGAGCTCGCCATTCTATTGGCTGTTCGATGACGTCCCTTAAAGGAACCGTCATTCGTCGGGAGACGCCGGAAGAAGAGGATGGATCCGCGTCGGCTGCTTCAACATGGACCCGCTCCGCACCGGATGGAAGAAGATCGAAGATGCGCTTGGATGAAGATGTTTGCCGGTCCGGATGTCCTCTTCTTGGCCGGATAGGAGGAAGACTTTGGAGCCTCTTCTGGACCTCTTCAGCACCGGATGCCAGGACAGATCGGTGATACCTGTTGAGGTGAAGACAAGGTAGGAAGATCTTCAGGGGCTTAGTGTTAGGTTATTTAAGGGGGGTTTGGGTTAGATTAGGGGTATGTGGGTGGTGGGTTGTAATGTTGGGGGGGGGTATTGTATGTTTTTTTTTACAGGCAAAAGAGCTGATTTTCTTGGGGCATGCCCCGCAAAGGGCCCTGTTCAGGCTGGTAAGGTAAAAGAGCTTTTAAATTTATTAATTTAGAATAGGGTAGGGATTTTTTTTATTTTGGGGGTCTTTGTTATTTTATTAGGGGGCTTAGAGTAGGTGTAATTAGTTTAAAATTGTTGTAATATTTTTCTTATGTTTGTAAATATTTTTTTATTTTTTGTAACTTAGTTCTTTTTTATTTTTTGTACTTTAGTTAGTTTATGTAATTGTAGTTATTTGTAGAAATTGTATTAATTTATTTATTGATAGTGTAGTGTTAGGTTTTATTGTAGGTAATTGTAGGTATTTTATTTAATTAATTTATTGATAGGGTAGTGTTAGGTTTAATTATAACTTAGGTTAGGACTTATTTTACAGGTAATTTGTTATTATTTTAACTAGGTAACTATTAAATAGTTCTTAACTATTTAATAGCTATTGTACCTGGTTAAAATAATTACAAAGTTGCCTGTAAAATAAATATTAATCCTAAAATAGCTACAATGTAATTATAATTTATATTGTAGCTATATTAGGATTTATTTTACAGGTAAGTATTTAGCTTTAAATAGGAATAATATATTTAATAAGAGTTAATTAATTTCGTTAGATTTAAATTATATTTAACTTAGGGGGGTGTTAGTGTTATGGTTAGACTTAGCTTTAGGGGTTAATCCATTTATTATAGTAGCGATGAACTCCGGGTCATCAGATTAGGGGTTAATAATTGAAGTTAGGTGTCGGCGATGTTAGGGAGGGCAGATTAGGGGTTAATACTATTTATTATAGGGTTAGTGAGGCGGATTAGGGGTTTATAACTTTATTATAGTAGCGCTCAGGTCCGCTCGGCAGATTAGGGGTTAATAAGTGTAGGCAGGTGTCCGGCGACGTTGAGGGGGGCAGATTAGGGGTTAATAAATATATATAGGGGTCAGCGGTGTTAGGGGCAGCAGATTAGGGGTACATAAGGATAACGTAGGTGGCGGCGCTTTGCGGTCGGCAGATTAGGGGTTAATTATTGTAAGTAGCTTGCGGCGACGTTGTGGGGGGCAGGTTAGGGGTTAATAAATATAATACAGGGGTCGGCGGGGTTAGGGGCAGCAGATTAGGGGTACATAAGTATAACGTAGGTGGGCTGGTCGGCAGATTAGGGGTTAAAAAATTTTAATCGAGTTGCGGCGATGTGGGGGGACCTCAGTTTAGGGGGTGCATAGGTAGTTTATGGGTGTTAGATGTACTTTAGGGTACAGTAGTTAAGAGCTTTATGAACCGGCGTTAGCCCAGAAAGCTCTTAACTCCTGCTTTTTCCTTCCTGCGGCTGGAGTTTTGTCCGTTAGAGCTCTAACGCTCACTTCAGCCACGACTCTAAATACCGGCGATAGGAAGATCCCATTGAAAAGATAGGATACCAATTGACGTAAGGGGATCTGCGGTATGGAAAAGTCGCGGCTGAAAAAGTGAGCGTTAGACCCCTATTATGAGTGACTCCAAATACCGGCGGTAGCCTAAAAACCAGCGTTAGGAGCCTCTAACGCTGGTTTTCACGGCTAACGCCGAACTCTAAATCTAGGCCTTAATCTGCCCCCTACAAGCTGAGCTGGAATGAGGGCCCGCACCTTCATGCGGACTTAGGGGCTGACTTTTGGTTTCTTAAAAGACTTGTATTTATTCCAATTTGAGGAAGGCTTCCAATTGGAAACAGATTCCTTGGGGGAAGGATAGTTTTTGTTCCTTATTTTGATGAAAGGAACGAAACCGATTAGAAGCCTAAGATTTACCCTTAGGTTTTTTATCCTTCCCCCCAGTAACAGTTCAACATAATAGAATCCAACTGAGAACCAAATAAATTATTAACTTGGAAAGAAAGAGATAGTAATCTAGACTTAGATGTCATATCAGCATTCCAAGATTTAAGCCACAAGCTCTTCTAGCTAAAATAGCTAAAGACATGGATCTAACATCAATTTTGATATTTTAATATCAAAAATAGCATCACAAATAAATGATTAGCATGTTTTTGTAAACGAAACAATGCTATATAAGTCAGAATCCAATTCTTGTTGCACTAAATTCTCCAACCAAAAAGTTGAAGCAGCTGCAACACCAGCCAAAGTAATTGCAGGGCCTAAGAAGATGACCTGAATATAAATAGGCTTTCCTTAGATAAGATCCAAGCTTCCTATCGAAAGGATCTTTAAAGGAAGTACTATCTTTCATAGGATTAGTAGTTCGTTTAGCAAGAGTAGAAAATAGCCCTATCAACTTTGGTATCTTTTCCCAAAACTTTATTGAAATTGCTGGTAAAGGATACAATTTTTTTAAAACCTTGCAGAAGGATTAAAAGGAGTACCTGGCTTATTCCATTCCTTAGAAATCATATCAGAAATAGCATCAGGAATAGGAAAAACCTCTGTAGTAACCACAGGAGGTTTAAAAACAGAATTTAAACGTTTACTGGTTTTAATATCAAGAGGACTAGCTTCCTCAATATCCAGTAATTAACACTTCTTTTGACAAAGAACGCATATACTCCATTTTAAGATAAATAAGTAGATTTGTCAGTGTCAATCCTCTGAGGAGGGATCTTCTGAATCAGATAGATCCTCATCAGAGGTGGATAATTCATTATATTGTCTGTCATTTGAATTTTTCATCAACTTTATGAGAAGTTTTAAAAGACCTCTTACACTTATTAGAAGGTGGAAATGCAGACAAAGCCTTCTGAATAGAATCAGTAACAAATTCTTTAAAATTCATAGGTATATCATGTACATTAGAAGTTTGAAGGAACTGCACCCGGCAATGTACTATTACTGATGGACACTCTATCTGCATGTAAAAGTTTATCATGACAACTAATACAAATGGACATTATGAGATATAATCTCTACAATCTTACAACAATGCACTTAGCTTTGGTAGAATCAATGTAAGGCAGCAAAGTTCCAACAGATACTTCTGAGGTAGGATCAGATTGAGACATCTTGCAAAATGTAAAAGAAAAAAACAAGATATAAAGCAAAATTATCAATTTCCTTATATGACAGTTTCAGGAAATGGGAAAAAATGCAAATAGCATAGCCCTCTGACATAGAAAAAGGCAATAATGAAAAAAAGTTTGGTGCCAAGTATGACGCACAACATAACTGAAATTTTTTTTTTTTGCGCCAACCATGTCCGGAAATGACACACTCGCGTCACTAACGACGCAACCCTCTGTGAAACCTCTGCGTCAATTATGACGCCGGAGAAATGATGAACTTGCATCAACAGATGTGCCTTTCGCACCAAAAAATTCTCACGCCAAGAATGATGCAATAAAGTGTAGCATTTGGCGCACCCACGAGCCTAAGTCAGCCCAAAATTTGAAACAAAGTAGTCAATTGAAAAAAGGACCAAACCCCAGGTAAGAAAAAATATTTCTTAATATTAACTTTCCCCAAATATGAAACTGACAATCTGCAAAAGGAAATACATGAACCTGACTCATGGCAAATATAAGTACAATACATATATTTAGAACTTTATAAATGCCATAAAGTGCCAAACCATAGCTGAGGTGTCTTAAGAAATAAAAACATACTTACCCAAAGACACCCATCCACATATAGCAGATAGCCAAACCAGTACTGAAACAGTTATTAGTAGAGGTAATGGAATATGAGAGTTATCGTCGATCTGAAAAGGGAGGTAGGAGATGAATCTCTTCGACCGATAACAGAGAACCTATGAAAAAGACCCCCCGTTAGGAAAATCCTTGCATTCAATAGGTAATACTCTCCACGTCCCCTCTGACATTCGCTGTACTCTGAGAGGAATCTGGCTGAGAAGCGCATGTCAACGTAGAAATCTTAGCACAAACTTACTTCACCACCTCCATAGGAGGCAAAGTTTGTAAAACTGAATTGTGGGTGTGGTGAGGGGTGTATTTATAGGCATTTTGAGGTTTGGGAAACTTTGCCCCTCCTGGTAGGATTGTATATCCCATACGTCACTAGCTCATGGACTCTTGCCAATTACATGAAAGAAATGTACCTTTGTACATTTTTTCTACTCACAAAAAAAATATGCATACAAATGCTTTATTTTATAACACCCTTTAAATGTGACACATTCAATTTAAAGAAACATTAAAGGAACATGACACCCCATTTTTTTCTTGCATGGTTAAAATATTTCCTATTTGCTTATATTATCAAACTGACTTTGTTCTCTTAGTATCCTTTGCGGAGAAAAGGTAGGCAGTCTCAGGAGTGTGCAAGTGACTGGAACACTATATGACAGCAGTTTTGCGAGAATAAATTTAACTTGATACATGTGCAAGAGCACTTGCCATATTGTGCTTCAGACACATACACATAGGGTGACCATATTGCCGATTTAAAAAGGGACACATATGAAAAATACATATGTCAGGGTTCTTATACAAAACATTTCTTTAACCCCTTAATGACCAAGGACATAGAGGGTACGTCCTCCAAAAAAATGTCCTTAACGACCAAGGACGTACCTTGTACGTTGTTGGTCTTTGAAAGTGGTGGAAGGAATCCTGATCACTTCCAGCCACTTTCCTGTTATCGCAGTGATGCCTCGATATTGAGGCATCCTGCAATAACTGTTTTTAGCCATCCAATGCAGAGGGAGCCACTCTGTGGCCCTCTCCGCATCGGACATCGATGGCCGTAATCGTTGGTGGGTGGGAGGCGAGTTGGTGGCTTTCGGTGTCGGGCCTGGCAGAGTTGAGAGGCGGGATCGTGGGCAGAGCCATCTGGAGTGCGCACAGGCGGGTGGGCGCGTGCACAGGGCAGGAGCGGGTGGGAACCTCTTCTTTTACGGAAAAATTTTGTGATAATAAGTGGGAGAGAGGGGGGGAGGGAATTGCTAAATAAAGGATCTAAGGGATCTGGGAGGGGGTGGGGGGTTGGTCTTTGGGGGGAAGCTACACTACAGAAAAATCTAAAAATAAATAAAAAAAAAATCTATTTTTTTGTAAACTGGGTACCCAAGATAGCTCACAATAAGGTAGAGAGGGAGGGTTAGAGAGCTGTTTTTTTTTGGGGGGGGGGGGATCAGGGAGGTTGGGGGCTCTCCTTCACAGCAGAATAATTTAAAAAAAAAAAACAAAAAAACACCTTTTATTTTAGTACTGGCAGACTTTCTGCCAGTACTTAAGATGGTGGGGACAAATGTGGGGTGGAGGAGGGAATAGAGCTGTTTGGGAGGGATCAGGTGATCTGATGTGTCAGGTGGGAGGCTTATTTCTACACTAAAGCTAAAATTAACCCTGCAAGCTCTCTAATTAACCCCTTCACTGCTAGACATAATACATGTGTGATAAGCAGCGACATTTTGCGGCCTTCTAATTACCAAAAAGCAACACCAAAGCCATAAATGTCTGCTATTTCTGAACAAAGGGGATCCCAGAGAAGCATTTACAACCATTTATGCCATAATTGCACAAGTTGTTTGTAAATAATTTCAGTGAGAAACCTAAAGTTTGTGAAAAAAATTGTGTAAAAAAGTGAACAATTTTTTTTATTTGATCGCATTTGTGCGGTGAAATGGTGGCATGAAATATACCAAAATGGGTCTAGATCAATACTTTGGGTTGTCTTCTAAAAATATATATATATCAATGTCAAGGAATATTCAGGGATTCCTGAAAGATATCAATGTTCCAATGTAACTAGTGCTAATTTTGAAAAAAAGTGGTTTGGAAATAGCAAAGTGCTACTTGTATTTATTGCCCTATAACTTGCATAAAAAGCAAAGAACATGTAAACATTGGATATATCTAAACTCAGGACAAAATTTAGAAACTATTTAGCATGGTTGTTTTTTGGTGGTTGTAGATGTGTAACAGATTTTGGGGGTTAAAGTTAGAAAAAGTGTGTTTTTTCCATTTTTTCCTCATATTTTATATATTTTTTTTATAGTAAATTATAGGATATGATGAAAATAATGGTATCTTTAGAATGTCTCTTTAATGGAAAGAAAAACGATATATAATATGTGTGGGTACAGTAAATGAGTAAGAGGAAAATTACAGCTAAACACAAACACTGCAAAAATGTAAAAATAGCCTTGGTCCCAAACGGATAGAAAATGTAAAAGTGTTGTGGTCATTAAGGGGTTAAACATCCCTGAAAACAACCCTGACATATGTATTTTTCATATGTGTCCCTTTTTAAAGCAGCAATATTGTCACCCTACATACACACTACCTACCTAGGTATCTCCCCAGGGGAGCGTGGGAGCAGTGACACTTCACACTATCCCTATGGAAATCACATATGGCAATACATAGAACATTAAGAGCTGACAATGACACTTGACATGTCATGGTGAGATAAAGCAAAGGGTGGCAAGTGGAAGAAAAGCACAAAGTTTAAAATTGCTCAGAGTTTGTTTTCTTGATCAGTAACTTGCATTTAACACAAGAGTAACAAGGTGCAAAATTAAACATGAGTTAAGTGCTCTTTGGTTGAGCAGCTGGATCAGATGTAAATTACCAAGATAAAAATTAAAAATAAATCTTACAAATTTCTTTCAAGAGAAAAAATAAAAATAAAATAATAAAGCAACATCTATTTTGTGTGTGTGTGTGTGGGGGGTCAGCTGTCATATATTTAGTCAGAGGGGAGACCCAAAGCCTAAGACTTAAAGCTAGAGTCATGATTAGCGCATTTCACCTAAACCTTATTCAAGCATGTTAAATTCATAAAGACTCAATGGCCCTTGTGAAGTATATTGTTTAGTGGTTTGAGTCTCATTAATTAAAAGCTGATAAAGATGTCTCCTTTTTATTTTTATTTCACTTTATACATTATAGTGGACTGTTATAGAGGGAGTTTTTTATTTTAGTTTTTCTGTTTAGTAAGGTTTGGAATACATTAACCAGTGGCATTGGCATCAAGTAGTAATAGAGGAAGCACTTGATGGAAGTCCACCAGTATTTTTTGGGTTGGGCCACAACTGGAGGAATGGGATAGGGTGTGCCAGAGGCGGGACCACAGATGAAGGAGCAGGGATGAGTGTGCTGTGGACAGGATGTGACATAGCTTGTTGGGGTGTGGATGGGACCAGGTGTGGCTGGGGAAGCCACCTGCAAAGCATTTGTGGGAAAAGCAAATGGGGCCAGCAACAGTCCTCCAGCACGCCAATGGCAATGCCATTTAACAGTGGAACTCCTTCTATATGGTGAGAAGTTACAATATACAGTAGATCCATTGATTAAAATGGAGTTGATCTTATATTTAGACTAATGAATATTAGTAAAATTACCTATTAGCTAATGTGCTTTAGTAGGAAATGCTTCAACAGTATAAGTAGTCTTGTAATTGTATGCAATACCAGTATCTTTGGAGGTGATTACCAACTTTCTAATAATTATGTATTATTTGCATTTTAAAAAGCTTTTAGTTTATACTTTTTTTAAAAAAAATGACAATTAAATACAGAAGAATTGCATAATCAGCATGTGCATAATAAAAAGAAAATGCAAAGCACTTGCTCTGAATTTTATATGAGCAGTAGATTTTTTCTGATAAATTTCAAAATGTACTTCCATTTTCTAGCCCCCTAAATCATGTGACAGCCATCAACCGGCAATCACAGGTTCATATACATGCACTGTGAACTCTTGCACATTTTTAGTATGAACTGGTACCTCTTAAAGTCTGTACAGTATATAAAAGGTTTATATACTGTATAACTTTTAACAATGTTATATAGTTTTATGCACAAGCTGCATTGATATCCCTTCACTTGCACTAGCTCTATTATTCTATATTATTATATGCCATGTCAAATATGTTTAGTGAAAAATGACAAAGGCAGCCATAGAGCTAGGCATGTAGCGGAGAGGCATTTGACCCCAAGGAAAGGCTTAGTTTAAGAAGTCAGGCTGGGTTAAGGGATGGGGTCTAAAAGAGGACTTAAAGGGACCAGGAATACTGGAAGAAGGTCTCTCTTTTGTGTATCAGAAGGGGCGGGAAGAAACTCCCGGATCTCCTTCCCTGGTTTAAGTAAAATAGGGGTAGAATATTATTGAAGTTAAGCATCCATTTTTGGAGTTGGTAGGGTATGTTGCAGCAGGAGGGGTGCTTGCCTTTGTGGGAATGTTGGCTCATTTGTGGGGTACCTCCTGTAGGTCAGCAGAGGTTTAGTGAGGTGATTCTTGAGGTATTGATAAGCAGACAAGTACATTGGGTGGTTCTGGTTTATTATTGTGAGTAATCAATTTATGTTATGTTAATGTTATAATGTTGCAGCCATTATAAGCCATGTTACACTTGTGTGTGTATTTATTTATGGGGGACACAGTTCCTGAGTAGGAGGGGGGGTCAAGTTTACATTTGCAATCTGACAACAGACGTCATATAATGTTTTTCAGATAATAAGTTCCTCACTGGATATAGACTGTTGTATTGCAAATATTCTGGCACCATGTTATGGCTGCCAATAGCTAAAATAAATAGGACACCCAGCCGTTACTATTACCATGATTATTCCCCAACATTATGAATAAAATGTGTAATTCTATGATAATTAACCAGCCAAGGACTGACCTGACCTTTTCCCTCTCAATATTACACGTCTATCTAACATGAGTCGGCTTCCTTTATCAATGACTCATAAGCATCTGGTCAACTAAGGATAAGTAATATGACTGGTGGAGCAGATGTGACAAATAACATTCTGTTTATTTTCTTTATCTTTTGAACAGCAGATATGGTTTAATGTACTTTCATTATAGAAAATTCTGTTAGTTCTCAAAGCAACAAGTAAAATAAAATCAATTCCTTTATGATTTACATATGAAGCTGGCGTTTTAGTCAGGAAAGTAACAGAGGTGCTTTGAATGCTGGAATGTAGTGTCCCTGACTAAAATGGATGTACATTTTAAAAAAAAAAAAAAAAAAAAAAAAAAAAAAAAAGGAGTCTGTCAATCATATTTTTTAACTGTGAAAATGTTTTATATTTCTTTCTCACTTAAAAAATTATAAGGAAAAGTAAAATATTCCAAACAATACATTATATGCATACGTTACTCAAAAGATGTTCCAGGGCTTTTGAACATGTGATATTAACATATTCACATTCCTCTATGCCTGTAAAAATAGCATGGAATTGTTTATGGAAAAATAGGGATATCTCTGGGCACCAAATTTGAACTCTAGAACCGTTATATTTTGATAAGCTTGTATGCACTTTCCCTTATACAAATAGAGCAAGGCATTATTGCACTATATTTATATACAAGTCAGAGCTTCTTTATAAATGTGGTGCATTAATTTAACAATAAGGCAGTGATGGGCAACCAGTATTATACCAATGCCAATATGTCAGGGCCCCAAAAAAACCATAAATGGTCTTTATGTATTATGTTACAACATTAAAAGCATTTAAATCAGTTGTTTGAGTGGATGAGAACAGGTTAAAATAGGAAATTGGAGTGGAGGGAGAGCATGGTTGTTGTAACATAACTGAAATATTTACTGGGGGTGAAAAAGGTACAGTCTTCTCTATTTCCAGAGAAGATAATGGGAGCTGTTAGGGAAACTGCCAGGGGTTGTCAGTCGCCCACCTCTGCAAAATGTGCTCATTACTAAGTAAGCTGCGTTACTATATATCTGTTTTTTTATATATATATATATCAGTTTAACAAATTCTCACCAATCACAGATTTACATAGCTCATTCTTTATGGAATCCCCACAATTCAGCTGTAATTTATATAAAGGACCAAAACTTTAGCCTGTTTGAGCAGTGATGTAGTTATGTTCAACCGTACCTAGTTGGCTATTAGTTACAATCAACATTTAAAAGGCAGGCTTCAGTCTTTGGTTATGTTCATTATTAGATGGGGAATGTTGGTCCCATTGGGTATGAAATACAATAACATGAGAATGAAAGTTTTGAACTGAAAATAAAGATTCAAATATCAACATAAGTGTCTGTGTAATGGCATCAATGTGTTGTATAAATTTCCTTTTAAGTGGAAGGTCCGTGCTGAGTCTCAGTTATTTGTGCAGAGGAAAGGAAAATCTTGTCTTTATGGAATAACATTTCCCTTCCTCAGCCTCATATTGGCTCCCAAATCTGCGTTAGATCTGAAGTACACTCTTCAGGACGCAGTTCTGTGAAAGATCCTCATAGCTGTCTGATTCAGACATATCTTAAATACCAATAGTCTGTGCCACTTGCAATATCCTCATAGGCACAGCTTTGAGGTATAAGTACCTGCTGAGCAACCTACCAGAAGGAGCAGCTCAGAGAGAGTTGATCATGTGTGTATATAATGTGCTGTGTATGACAAGAAAGAATCAGTCCTTCAAACTTGGAGTCAATGCTTCAACACTAGCACAAACACAAAAGGGGAAAGAGATCGGTCATTTTCAATTTTATTGCCATGCTCAGAAAAGCTACAAACTTTGTTGTAGCTTCTCAATATCCACTGAGGATTAATTTAACTTGGCAATTGATTGCCTGTAAGTTTTGTCTGTAAACAGGAGACTTCTGGCCGTAGAACATGTGGACGGTGCAACGCACAGCTGTGGCCTCCTTGATAGTCAAGAAGTGCTGAGCAGGACATCAGACATGATGGTTAGATGGAGTCTCTGGTCTGATGCCTAATCATCTGGTCTGTGGTAGTCTTATGGGAATACAGGCGTTAATCCAGTATTGCAGGTCATATTATCCTTGCCTGGTAGTCTCCTGTCGTTGAAAGTGTGCATGTTGATAACAGCATCGCTCTTCACCATGACAGGAGGCTGTGATTTATGTTTGATGCGACGTTGGCAAGTAAGAGACAGCCGGATCTCATCTGCCATTGTGCTGCAGAAAGATCTCTAGGAATATAAAAAAACAGGATGTGTTAAAACTTCTGATAAAAAAATGGCCTACTAATGTAAAAACATAATTTAGATTACTAAAAGACATTATGCATTGCAGTAACTGAATGTCAAATGACATGCCTAGATCATCTTGTAAATTGGTGTACCAGAATTACTCATTACTGAATACCCATCTTGTGCCCTGGTTTAAGGACAATAAATCCTTTTCAGCAGAGGGCAGCACTCTAAAAATGATAGTAAAATATTTAGAATACTAGAACCAATGTTTTCGCTTCATAATGCAACCTTGCTTAGGTCACTTTGCTAACTTGATAATGGTTCCTTCCCTGAATACATTTCAGTATAAAAAATGAACTCTAAATTATGGGAGCTAATAATATTTTATTAGTCTTTAGAAATGTAAATTGATGGAGCTCAGTCTAGTGATAATACCTGTGTGCCTGCTCCATTCATTTCTCTTATTGTTATTTGTTTTACAATGAACAGTTCTCACAAAGATACGCCTAGATTTAGAGTTCTGCGTTAGCCTTCAAAACCAGCGTTAGGGGCTCCTAACGCTGGTTTTGGGCTACCGCTGGTATTTAGAGTCTTGTAGGTAAGGGTCTAACGCTCACTTTCCAGCCGTGACTTTTCCATACCGCAGATCCCCCTACACCAATTGCGTAGCCTATCTTTTCAATGGGATCTTTCTAACGCCGGTATTTAGAGTCTTGGCTGAAGTGAGCGTTAGAAATCTAACGACAAGACAGCCGCAGAGAAAAGCCAGGAGTTAAGAGCTTTCTGGGCTAACACCGGTTCATAAAGATCTTAACTACTGTGCTCTAAAGTACACTAACACCCATAAAATACCTATGTACCCCTAAACCGAGGCCCCCCACATCGCCGCCACTCTAATAATTTTTTTTTAACCCCTAATCTGCCGACCGCACACCGCCGCAACCTACATTATCCCTATGTACCCCTAATCTGCTGCCCCTAACACCGCCGACCCCTATATTATATTTATTAACCCTTAATCTGCCCCCCCCCCAACGTTGCCGCTACCTTTCCTACAATTATTAACCCCTAATCTGCCGACCGGACCTCACCGCTACTCTAATAAATGTATTAACCCCTAAAGCTAAGTCTAACCCTAACCCTAACACCCCCTAAGTTAAATATAATTGTAATCTAACAAAATAAAATAAATCTTATTAAATAAATTATTCCTATTTAAAGCTAAATACTTACCTGTAAAATAAACCCTAATATAGCTACAATATAAATTATAATTATATTGTAGCTATTTTAGGATTAATATTTATTTTACAGGCAACTTTGTATTTATTTTAACCAGGTACAATACCTATTAAATAGTTAATAACTATTTAATAGCTACCTAGTTAAAATACAAAATTTACCTGTAAAATAAATCCTAGCCTAAGTTACAATTAAATCTAACACTACACTATCAATAAATTAATTAAATAAACTACCTACAATTATCTACAATTAAACCTAACACTACAGTATCAATAAATAAATTACATACAAATACCTACAAATAAATACAATTAAATAAACTAACTAAAGTACAAAAAATAAAAAAGAACTAAGTTACAAAAAATAAAAAAAATAATTTACAAACATTATAAAAATATTACAACAATTTTAAGCTAATTACACCTACTCTAAGCCCCCTAATAAAATAACAAAGCCCCCCAAAATAAAAAAATGCCTTACCCTATTCTAAAATAAAAATTGAAAAGCTCTTTTACCTTACCAGCCCTTAAAAGGGCCTTTTGCAGGGCATGCCCCAAAGAATTCTGCTCTTTTGCCTGTAAAAAAAACATACAATACCGCCCCCCAACATTACAACCCACCACCCACATACCCCTAATCTAACCCAAACCCCCCTTAAATAAACCTAACACTAAGCCACTGAAGATCTTCCTACCTTATCTTCACCACGCCGGGTATCACCGATCCGTCCAGAAGAGGGTCCGAAGTCTTCATCCAATCCGGGCGATGTCTTCATCCAAGCGGGGGCTGAAGAGGTCCATCATCCGGCTGAAATCTTCATCCAAGCGGGGGCTGAAGAGGTCCATCATCCGGCTGAAATCTTCATCCAAGCGGGGGCTGAAGAGGTCCATCATCCGGCTGAAGTCTTCTATCAAGCGGCATCTTCAATCATCTTTCTTCCGGCTCCATCTTCATCCCGCCGACGCGGAACATCCATCCTGGCCGACGACTACCCGACGAATTCCGATTGGCTGATAGGATTCTATCAGCCAATCGGAATTAATGTAGGAAAATTCTGATTGGCTGATGGAATCAGCCAATCAGATTCAAGTTCAATCCGATTGGCTGATTGGATCAGCCAATCAGATTAAGCTCGCATTCTATTGGCTAATCGGAACAGCCAATAGAATGCAAGCTCAATCTGATTGGCTGATTGGATCAGCCAATCGGATTGAACTTGAATCTGATTGGCTGATTCCATCAGCCAATCAGAATTTTCCTACCTTAATTCCGATTGGCTGATAGAATCCTATCAGCCAATCGGAATTTGAGGGACGCCATCTTGGATGACGTCCCTTAAAGGAATCATCATTCATCGGGAAGTCGTCGGCCAGGATGGATGTTCCGCGTCGGCGGGATGAAGATGGAGCCGGAAGAAAGAAGATTGAAGATGCCGCTTGATAGAAGACTTCAGCCGGATGATGGACCTCTTCAGCCCCCGCTTGGATGAAGACTTCAGCCGGATGATGGACCTCTTCAGCCCCCGCTTGGATGAAGACATCGCCCGGATAGGAGGAAGACTTCGGACCCTCTTCTGGACGGATCGGTGATACCCGGCGTGGTGAAGATAAGGTAGGAAGATCTTCAGGGGCTTAGTGTTAGGTTTATTTAAGGGGGGTTTGGGTTAGATTAGGGGTATGTGGGTGGTGGGTTGTAATGTTGGGGGGGTATTGTATGTTTTTTTTTACAGGCAAAAGAGCAGAATTCTTTGGGGCATGCCCCGCAAAACGCCATTTTAAGGGCTCGTAATGTAAAAGAGCTTTTCAATTTTTATTTTAGAATAGGGTAGGGCATTTTTTTATTTTGGGGGGCTTTGTTATTTTATTAGGGGGCTTAGAGTAGGTGTAATTAGCTTAAAATTGTTGTAATATTTTTCTAATGTTTGTAAATTATTTTTTTATTTTTTGTAACTTAGTTCTTTTTTTATTTTTTGTACTTTAGTTAGTTTATTTATTTGTATTTATTTGTAGGTATTTGTATTTAATTAATTTATTGATAGTGTAGTGTTAGGTTTAATTGTAGATAATTGTAGGTAGTTTATTTAATTAATTTATTGATAGTGTAGTGTTAGGTTTAATTGTAACAGGTTAGGATTTATTTTACAGGTAATTTTGTATTTCTTTTAGCTAGGTAGATATTAAATAGTTATTAACTATTTAATAGCTATTATACCTGGTTAAAATAAATACAAAGTTGCCTGTAAAATAAATATTAATCCTAAAATAGCTACAATATAATTATTATTTATATTGTAGCTATATTAGGGGTTATTTTACAGGTAAGTATTTAGCTTTAAATAGGATTAATTTATTTAATAGATTTATTTTATTTCGTTAGATAAAAATTATATTTAAATATTTAATATTTAAATTATATTTAACTTAGGGGGGTGTTAGGGTTAGGGTTAGACTAAGCTTTAGGGGTTAATACATTTATTAGAGTAGCGGTAGGTAGCAGTGACGTTGGGGGGGCAGATTAGGGGATCATAAATATAATATAGGGTTCGGCGGGGGTTAGGGGCAGCAGATTAGGGGTACATAGCTATAATGTAGGTTGCGGCGGTGTACGGAGCGTCAGATTAAGGGTTAATAATAATATGCAGGGGTCAGCGATAGCGGGGGCGGCAGATTAGGGGTTAATAAGTGTAAGGCTAGGGGTGTTTAGACTCGGGGTACATGTTAGGGTGTTAGGTGCAGACATAGGAAGTGTTTCCCCATAGGAAACAATGGGGCTGCGTTAGGAGCTGAACGCTGCTTTTTTGCAGGTGTTAGGTTTTTTTTCAGCTCAAACGGCCCTATTGTTTCCTATGGGGGAATTGTGCACAAGCACGTTTTTGAAGCTTGCCGCGTCCTTAAGCACCGCTGGTATTGAGAGTTGCAGTGGCGGTAAATGATGCTATACGCTCCCTTTTTGGAGCCTAACGCAGCCCTTCTGTGAACTCTAAATACCAGCAGTATTTAAAAGGTGCAGGGGGAAAAAAGCACGCGTAGCTAACGCACCCCTTTGGCCGCAGAACTCTAAATCTAGCCGATAATGTTTAAAGTCACAAGTGAGAGGGATTTTATTCAGAGCAGTACAGTTTTTATATATTGCAAATATAAATATAATAAAATAAGCATCTACCCAGCCCGCTTACCACTACAGACCTGTCTTTTTTCAGCAGCCTAGGAGTGACCCACAGCTGGTTACAGGTAATGACACACAATGGCAATTTATAAACTGCTTCCTTGACTGAGGTTGAGGGGATATGTTGAATTATTTATTTTTGTCATTATCTTCATACAAAATAAAGTATTATGGGAAGGTTGTTAAAAATAAACTTTTTTTTTTATAAATGTCAGATGAGAAAACATATGTCCCACTTATCTCAGAACTTGCTCGATTTGCAGCATATTTACTGTTAATTTGTTCTCCACTGCAGGGCTTACAAAATGTTTCACAAGCCTGCACATTCTAGTAGCCTTATTGAGGTTGAAATGTGTTACTTTAATGCCAGCCAGAACGTATGCCTTTAAAGCAAGCAACTGATATCGATTGTACTGAGGTTCTTTAGATTCATGAAGGAAATCACTTTTATTTTTACCTTAAATGGACATAAAAGTGCAAACAGAAAATGGTCTATTTTGTTAGAGCACTTTATTATTGCACTATTGCATGCATTTAACTGTGTGTTTAACCACTACAAAGGGCTTAAACACATAGAAACAATCAGCTCCAGTGCAGCACTACTGGGTGCTAGCTGAACATATCAGGTGAGCAAATTACAAGAGGCATATGTGTAGCCACCAATAACAATCTAGCTCCCAGTACTGCATCCCTCCTCCTGAGCCTACCTAAGTATCGTTTTGAAAAAAGATACAGAGGAAAAATAATTTTTAATAACATACATAAATTGAAAAAAATAAATAAATTATATTCTCTGTCTAAAGCATGAAAATGTAATTTCGATTTCAAGTCTCATAAATCCTAAGAATATACTTTATTACTATAGCCTTCTGGGCTATTTGCCACCTTAGAAGATACTCTGTAACAAGAGTGAAAAAACAAGGAAGTAAAAGAAATGTCAATTCACAAAGAGGAAGTCACAAGATCCTTGAAGGAAACACCATAGAAAGAAGGAAAGAGGGAGGAGCTACAACAGATATAACAGTGGGAAACTTGACAGACAGTTATGGAGCAAGGAAATAGATCGCTAATTTCCTCCATCACACTATACTAGCAACAAGTTGACCTGTTGCAGCTTCTACACAATGCTCACCTATCAGTGGCTGTACTATTTTTATTTCACTGTCAGCTACCAATATCCACAAACACACTCTTGGCAGCTTGATAGAACAATTTATAATGCCTAGAAAGAACCCTACACTACTTAAATTTCAAAACAAAATATAAACATTTTATTTAGAGCCAAAATATATTAAAAAAATAGAAGCAAAAAAAATAATAATAATTAAACACCAGGAACCAATGGTCTGACATCTTTCAGTGTTTGATTATTCAAAGACCTCATGCCATTTAACCAAATTACTTGTTAAATATAAAATGTTGCCCCCTTTTGAATAATAAATTGTTTATCCTTCTGATGATTATTGTTAAAACAGTAATACTATAATTACTTAAAGGGACAGTCTAGGCCAAAATAAACTTTCATGATTCAGATAGAGCATGTAATTTTAAACAATTTTCCAATTTACTTTTATCACCAATTTTGCTTTGTTCTCTTGGTATTCTTAGTTGAAAGCTTAACCTAGGAGGTTCATATGCTAATTTCTTAGACCTTGAAGCCCACCTCTTTCAGATTGCATTTTAACAGTTTGTCACCACTAGAGGGTGTTAGTTCACATATTTCATATAGATAACACTGTGCTTGTGCACGTGAAGTAATCTGGGAGCAGGCACTGATTGGCTAGACTGCAAGTCTGTCAAAAGAACTGAAAAAAGGGGCAGTTTGCAGAGGCTTAGATACAAGATAATCACAGAGGTTAAAAGTATATTATTATAACTTTGTTAGTTATGCAAAACTGGGAAATGGATAATAAAGAGATTATCTATCTTTTAAAACAACAAAAATTCTGGTGTAGACTGTCCCTTTAAAGCAGCAAAGTCCACTCAGTAACAATATCATAAACACTGTTAGAATGTGGAAATATTGTTATAGCTTAAAGCAGTAATGTTTACACAGCCACAAAGGTATTAAAGAAACATCAGTTATATCCTCCTCTACAGGTGGCTAGCTATAACATTACAATTCATTTTAAACCAATAATAATAGAAAATATATAATACTTCCCACTTGAGATGATATAGAGGAAAACTGCTACCATCTTACTCCAACTATTATCTGTATTGAATCTCAAAGTGAGATCCAGAATGCCTATTTGTTTGTCAGGAAATGCATCTCAGTTGCCACCTCCTGAGGGGACCCTTATGTGACCAACAATTAAAGGGACAGTCTAGTTAAAATTAAACTTTCATGATTCAGATAGGGCATGCAATTTTAAACAACTTTCCAATTTACTTCTATTATCTAATTTGCTCAATTCTTTAGATATCCTTTGTTGAATAAATAGCAATGCACATGTGTGAGCCAATCACACAAGGCCTTTAGGTGCAGCAACCAATCAGCAGCTACTGAACATATCTAGATCTGCTTTTCAGCAAGTGATATCAAGAGAATGAAGCAAATTAGATAATAGAAGTAAATTAGAAAGTTGTTTAAAATGACATGCTCTTTCTAAATCAAGAAATAAAAAAATTGGCTTTCATGTCCCTTTAACCACCTGAAAGTATTATCTGTGCATTCATTTTTGTTTTTCAAATACAATGAGCTGCCAGAGCGGAGTATGGAATAGTTGAAGTAATATAATTTAGATGATCCCTTATTATTATTATTATTATTTTACCCCTTGAAACTCCAAAGAGGCAGACAGTGCACAGAATACATAAACACGTGTGTTTCCTTAATTTTAGTGTTCACAAGTATTTTCTAGAGGCGCCAATAATTCATGTATCCTCAAACATTCACCTTGCACCTAAACAAATTAATTTATCAGAGCTTTACCTGAATTATAACAATTATATTTTAATGGTTCGTCTCTGCTCACTTCAAAGCTTCCTCTGAGCTGCTCTCTGTACCTACTTCAACCATAATAAGACACCGGAACTGCTACCTGAGCTTTAGGGTCTTCCATCTTCATCGCAATGCCCTTACTAATCTGAAAGGATCAGATATTATTACACTAACTATAGTTCTCACACCTTCTAGGGTCTCCTCGCTGCATACTATTTATATTAGCAGTAATATGACAACATTCATCAGACTCATTTTGCACTCATTAGCATTCCAACCTGAAGTCATCAGAGATCCCTAAATATATTCATTAAAGATCTCCCAAGCATCTTACAGTGGTCCTTTGTTGTACCCATTAGTATCAGGTCAGTTTATTTACCAGTGTTCCTATGCAGCCCTCATCATATTTAATTTAACTACTTTTTTTTCTGTCATCAGAATATATCAGAGTTTCCTTGATGTATTTATAATAACTCCCTTAAGGGGACAGTAAATAATTAAAATTTTAGGATTTAAATAGAGCATGCAATTTTAATCAACGTTCTAATGTATTTAGATTCATTCTCTTAGTATTCTAATGTATTTTTGCTTCATTCTCTTAGTATTCTTTGTTGCAGAGTAAACCATGGTAGGCTAAAAAGCAGAAATTTACTTCTGTGAACTAGCTGGTGATTGGTTTCTATACACATATGACTCTTGTCAGTGGCTCACCAAATATGCTCAGCCAGTTCCCAGCACTGCTCTGGAGCTGACTTTTTATCAAAGGATACCAAAAGAACAAAGCATATTAATTGAAAAGTTCTTTAAAATGGCATGCTCTGTGTCTGATGATCTAAAGCTTTCTTCTCTGGTGAGGTTATCTAAGAAGTTTTGTCAGTACTGTAGGGTCCCTCAAAAATGTTTAAAATTTAACTTAAAAGTTTTTTATATAGCTATTTAGGGTTAATGTACATTAAAATATAATGCTCAAAAAACCACACACACAAATTTAGAATAATTTCTCTCCATGATAGCAAATGTTTAATCATCAGGGCCTTTATCTGAATCATAATCATGTTTACTTTACTGTCCCCTGCACTTGTATAGGCTCTGTGAGTGAATTAACAGATATCCCTCATTATCAACACTAAGCTATTCCAATTAATTAAAAAAACACACAAAAAAACATTATTTGATATGGTAAAACCATTCACATCAGGTAAATAAAAAAAGAGTCTGATAAGACACATGAAAAACAGACACATTCCAGGCTTTTCCAATTCTCAAACCTGAAACTGCTCCAAATGAGGATACAGCCAGTGATTGGAGCATACGCATGTATGCCCGCTTCTTATTTGCTCACCAGCTGTATTTTCATCTTGAGTGTCACAGATGCACGCCTTTACTGTGCATTTATTCCCTTAGCAGAATTAAACACATATTTTTTTTATTAAACTAGAATGCCACTTAAAGTTTTTAATACAAAAATATTTTAATGATTAATTGTTTTTTATGCACCTTATAACAGAAAATATTTGATTTCCTTTACTACACCACATAGATAATCTACTAACCTGTTCTCTCTCTGCTGTCTTTCGTAGCTTATAAATAAATTCTGCCATAGCCACCACCACAGAGAGGATGAGTCCAGCTGCTAGCACGATAAAGATCCCACCCATGTTCTGGATGCCAAGTGCACTGGCTTCTTTAATTTTTTCGTCTGGGCAGCCTCCAGATCGCCACCATTTTTCCTTCATTTCATGCAACTGATTGTTCTCTTGTAGTTGAAGAATAACAATGCTGATCCTGTCTCGGTATGGGGATCCTTAAATAGAAGAAAACACAGAAAGGGTTCAACAGTGTGATTCACTCCAGTGGCTAAACTTGGAAAAGGAGGATGAGAGGTTCATATACTTTTTAAGTTTTACATTAAGAAACATAATTCTGCTCTAATTTGCACTCATGAAAACCTCTGTTTGTGCAGTCATGTAATGTGGTATCCAACAAAAAAGCTATGCCTTGACCTAAAACAGTGATGGCCAACTTTCTAGCACATGGGGGCCGCAGATCAATATTTTAGAAGCCTTAAGGGCCACAGATAAATGTATGGCTGTTAAACAAACTATATATGTAAAAAAATGCACAGTGGCACAGGGTAAGATATAGGTAAGGTTGTAGAGTACACTCTGGCGATTTTTATCAAAGCGTCAATCTTGGTGCATTCGCCAGCGTCAATACGCTCGCCAGACATTGCTGATGTGGATCCACATATGATGCCTTTATTTATAAAAAAAAAGTCAAAAACACGCGTCAAGTACGGCGCGATGAGCATCAGACTGTTGTTAACTAACAGTCATCGAAGTTTGCGGTTATTTGGGTTTATCCCAACTTTATTTCTACTATTTCATTACTGTCCATGAACAAGCACATTTCTCTAAAGCTAATATTTTCGTTTTCATCTATTAATGTCCAAGAAATAGATAGATTTATACCTGAACAAACAATATATTATAGAAAGTTTTTTTATATGTATTTGTTATACAAAAAAAATCTGTTATATGATACTTTCACATTTTGTTTATTTATACCACTATATGTATATAGTGTAAATGTATTATTATTTTTTAACAGGAATAATTGCAAATATAGCATGTAATCAGGGTATCATATGTATTTATTTGCTATCAATTGATATTTTAAGAGCTGGGCCAGTTTTCTCTCTGTACCTGTGTAACTCCTCCTGATTGCAATCTAGTTTTAAAAAACACCCCTACACAGGTGTTATAAAATGGGCTGGCATATAAGATGACATTTCTTACTGAAAAAGAAATTCAAAAGAAGGGAGAAATACACTGAAAATAGCTGACAGTAAAGAGGTGATTTTAATTTCTGATGTATCTGATTCATGACAGTTTAATGTTAGGTGGGCTATCCATTTGAGCTATCAATTTAAGCTTATAATGAATCAAACATCAATTTGAATTTTAAAATCATTGTCTAAAATATTACACTTTGTGTCCTAATGTCAGCAGGAATGTTTATTTTTAATACTAATTTCACATATACATACTTTCAAAGTATAATACACAATGTAACAAATGGCACATACAAGTTCTGATGAGTGATCAATGACACAAGTATCGAGCAATTTGATTCGTTAGTGATAGTTTAAAATGTATATTTGAATCAGGTTGGCTGATGTCATAAATCATGTGATTATGCATATTCCAATCAAAAGTGGTTGAAAAATTCACTAGTGTGTGGGTTGTTTAGGAGTTTGCGTCATAATTGGTGCAAAAAGTGTTGCATCAAATTTGGTGGAAATTAGGACTTGTATTTCATGGCTTAAAGCCGTAAACATGGTGCAAATAGATTTTTACAAAAAAATAAAAAGGAAGTTAGCTATATTACTTTGTGTATTTATTTCATTTTTATCTCTATATCTATTAGTGCAACAAGTTTGGGGCACAACATTTAAAAATTTTTGGAGAAATAATGGTTCCCTTGCTTTGTAATGAGAGACAAAGTTGTACGATAATCCATAAGTAGTAATGTATTTTTCATTTTTATCCCTAATAATAATAATATTATTATTATATAATAATATTATATAATAATAATATTGCTTGATTTAGAAAGGGTATACAATTTTAATAAAGTTTCTAATTTACTTTTATTATGTAATATACTTCATTCTCTTGCAGCATCGAACATAAGCTTTCTGTGTTTTCAGACTCCCATTGATTTCTATGGCATCCACAGTCTCAAGGGTGATGGATTGAAAACTAGGTATGCTGCGTCGGAACAGGCGTGAGCGTACCTGAGAAATGTTTGATAAATTGGGAACATGGTCAAATAGAGTCGAATGTGAATTCAAAACATCTATAATTACGCAAGCATCGATCTGCATCGGATTGAGGTCGTGGGAGTGTGTATTTCATCACACATTTCAACATTTGACGATCTTGACGCTTTGATGACTACGGAGGGTCAATCTCACGACAAATACAACGCGGGATTCAAGCATATTTTCAGTTGACACTTTGATAATTATCCCCCTAAGTCTGAAGTTTATTCGTCTTGAGAGCACTTTTAAGTTTTTGTCACCCAAAAGCACACATTTCCCCAGGGTCAGAAAATTATGGCATATGTTATTTTTTCTGAAGGGCTGCCAAAAAATTGTACCAAGGTCCGCTTGTGGCCCTTGTACTGCCAGTTGGCCATCCCTGACCTACAAATTCTTAACTCTCCTGATATAACAGTAATAAAAACTATTTCACATCAAATCCTGGGGATCTCCAGTGCAGCTGGGAAAGGAGACTGCAGCTTCCTTACCTTAAAGGGACAGTCTAGGCCAAAATAAACTTTCATGATTCAGATAGAGCATGTAATTTTAAACACTTTTCCAATTTACTTTTATCACCAATTTTGCTTTTTTCTCTTGGTATACTTAGTTGAAAGCTTAACCTAGGAGGTCCATATGCTAATTTCTTAGACCTTGAAGCCCACCTCTTTCAGATTGCATTTTAACAGTTTTTCACTACTAGAGGGTGTTAGTTCACGTATTTCATATAGACTACACTGTGCTCATGCACGAGAAGTTATCTGGGAGCAGGCACTGATTGGCTAGACTGCAAGTCTGTCAAAAGAACTGAAAAAAGGGGCAGTTTGCAGAGGCTTAGATACAAGATAATCACAGAGGTTAAAAGTATATTATTATAACTGTGTTAGTTATGCAAAACTGGGAAATGGGTAATAAAGGGATTATCTATCTTTTAAAACAATAAAAAATTCTGGTGTAGACTGTCCCTTTAACTAGACAGGTATAAGATGCCTTATATGAAAGAGGGAATCACCCTCTTTTATATTAGGGGCTCTTATTTTCAGAGGATTTCCATGGTAATAATGATCACTTGCAACAATTACACACTTAAACAATGTTTGATGAGGAGGAGGGGGCACTTTCAGAGCCACAAAAGAGATATATGAAACCCTAGTTTTGGAAAGAGGGAATCCCCCTCTTTCTAGTGAGTGAACTGATACACTGCCATTGCCAATGGTAATCACCCACTATATAATGTATGATGAGGAGAAGGAGCCTATATCCCCCATCAAAGAAAACTCATTCCTAAAGTCAGCATACAACACTTCCAAATTATCAATCTATTACTCCTGTTGCAGATGATTGCCATATAAACTACAATCACCTGTCAACAAAATGACTTTTTATGGTGCTCTGGGTTTAAAAAGGGGCCGTAAATGCTGCTAGAGTTAAGCTTTTTGCACTAGTCAGGTTGCGCTGGTATTACAAGTTAAAAAAAAAAACTTGTATTTTGTACTTTTAAGAACAAATTCCCTTCTTTTCTTTTGCACATCCAGTGTACTAAAATTGTGATTTACACTGTGAATAATTAATACAATTCATTGATGTGTAATTTACATGCAAATTACACATTTTTACTAAAATATGATTTTTGGTGCACAATTTTGTTAAGATTTGTTATGCACCATAACAATACAATTTTCCCTGCTTATTTATGTGTGAATGAATCAATTATTGTTTTGTATGATATTTAAAATTCTAATATTATTTTTCCCTTTTCATAGAAAAAGGCAGTATATACCCCTTAGCAAGACAACCTGTTTTCAGGGTAAAAAGTGGCTTTAGATCATTCCACCAGAATTTTTTAATAATATCGCCAGCCCAGAGAGCTTTAGATCATCGAGCCCTTAGGCAGAAGAAATTAAAATTAACATTTTATTACTTATCTCTCCTACCTCCTGACATTTCTTCTGCTGGCTATGTTTACACAGCTTTTCTATAGCCAATAACATTTTCATTATAAAAAGGGATACCACAGGCAAATGCAGGTATTTCGAATGCCGATATAAAGGCAAAAGAGATAAATTGATCATTAGGAAAATATTAAAGGGGAGAAAAAAATTAGGATACACTGCCTCTGTAAAGTGTCCCTTTACCCAGTTAGCTTCAGTTGATAACACAAATCTTTTCTGCTATTATAAAGCTAAATAGTAATAAGTTTGTCAGAAAATAACTGATTAAGCTGATTAAGCCAGGACTAGAATCTGTGACAAAGTACGGCAGATAACAATTAACCAACAATTTTTGCAGCTGACACATAAATGGACATCAATATGGACATTTATTTCTTCTGCTGGTGATATTTTGGGGAGAAAAAGCGATTACGATTGATATAAAAAAAGACTTATGATTGGTGAGTGGCAAAATGTTGATGCTAGTAGGTAGTAAAAGAGAAGTTAAATTAAATTAAAATGCTATAAATGAAATGTCAGTGTAATAAAAGTTATATAGTTATAGCCAATGGGGTACAATAGAATTGCATTATCCACAGATGAACAATAAAAAGACAATTCAATAGCGCTTACTCTGAATTTCAAATTGAGTAGATTATTTTTCTGAGAAATGTCAAAGATTGCTTAATTTACATGCCCAGTATAACATATGGCAGCCATCAGCCAATTACAGACTCATATACGTATAAACTGGTAATATTTGCACATGCTCAGTAGGGTCTGGTGCCTCAGAAAGAAGACTGGGAACAAATAATAATGGAAGTCAATTGCATGTTCTGTCTAAATCATGGCAGTTTCCTTTTGACTTTAGTGTTACTTTTAACTTACCCATGGGTGTACCAATTCCATAGCCTTTCGAGTCTATGAGCCCCCCAATCTGTGTTAAGTTGCAGTTTCTCTGGCTTATATATTCAATGGCTGTTGATTCCATTAGAAGAGCATAGTCAGATGAAAGGACTCTTCGGATGCCTTCCTCGTTATCTTTAACAAGTGCTGAAGGCTTGCTGCTCATGAATGCCCACATCTTCTCAAAGGTTGAAATACGAGATTTCTATAAAGCAAACCAATTAAAAAAATCAAAGTTGTTTAAACAGCTCTTGATGTTTTCTTTAAAGCTTCTAAACACAGTGAATAATAAAAGTAACATACAAACCCTGTGCCTTTTTAGTCTAGAAATGTCAGAACCATAAACAAAATGGTAGGGAAAATAAGTGTTGTTTATTCTTTATTAGCTCAATATATATGTAAAATACATTTGAATTTACTTTAAGTCTGTATTGCACCTGATAGGAAGCAATTTCATAGGCTATATAAATAGTTTTCAAGCAGTTGTGACCTGAGTCATTTAGGAGCATTCCTTGGAGATCACATGCATCACATGTAGAGGTCCTAATCCTATAAGGCTGATGACTGTAGTTAGTTAGTTCGTGGTAGACCAAGAACATGCAGCATAACATGGCTAATTATTACACAAAGAAAAAAACAAATAAAGAATACTCAGTCCCACTATAAGAATAATGATACCAAACTGTCAAGCAGGTGAAAATTCCAGGATGATCAGCTGCCACGGTCAGCTCTTCAGAGAATGCCAGATATCTGGATGTTAGAAACAAAAAAGAAGGCGCGCCAATCGTATAGTAACTCAGGGTAAAATCCCACAGGTGATAAAAAACCCTTTTGTGCAGAATACTCACAGAGTAGCAGCACTTATTGCAAAGTACAAAATAGTGCAGTCTGGGACCTCAAGAGCTCCCCAGCTGACAGTGACTGGTATGAGCTAGCTGGGGAGCTCTTAAGGACCCAGACTGCACTTTTTTGTAATTTGCGATAAGTGCTGCTACTCTGTGAGTATTCTGCACAAAAGGGGTTTTTATCACCTGTGGGATTTTACCCTGAGTTACTATACCATTGGAGCGCCTTCTTTTTCTCTTTTTAATTATTACACAACCCTATGGAATCTGGTAGCTCTTCCAAAAAAATAATAGTAATGATGATAATAAGTAATAGATGACAATAATAACTTAGCAGCATACCCAATAAGCCGGCCTGGATATAGAGCATCTTGTACAAAATAAGCCTCCAAATTTTTGGTAAAAGAATCAGTGGAATTTTACATAACATGCATCTGATAAGTCACAAAGCGGATGTATTTTCATGTACAATAGGGCTTTGAAGTTTGCTATAGAGAATTCAAGGTTTGTGTACTTTGAGGATGGATACTGGGCTAACAAAGCCTAGTGACTGTGAGCATCAATAAAAGGGTGGGACAAAAGGGGGATTTTTTTTTTTAATTATATAAATATATATTTGTCTCCCTAAGGGTGATGGTGGGAAACCAGACATTCACTAGTTAATCAATGTGCCTAGAGAGCTATGGCTACATTTCACTGACAAGGCCCTCACAAAGCCGCCTGGGTTTGTCATGACTCTTCTTCAAAGAGGGATTGTTTGGTATATACCCCTTAGCGAGACACCCTGTTTACAGGGTAAGAAGTGGCTTTAGATCCTACCACCAGCATTCTTTAATAATATTGCCAGCCCAGAGAGCTTTAGTTCATCGGGCCCTTAGAACAATTGAAAATTAACATTCTATTACTCATCTCTCTTAATTCCTGACATTTCTTCTGCTGGCTTTGTTTACACAGCTTTTCTATAGCCAATACAATTTTCATTATAAAAAGGGATACCACAGGCAAAAGTAGTTATTTTAAATGCCGATATAAAGGCATAAGAGATATTTGTAAACAGTCTAAATTAAAGGGGAGAAAAATGTAGGGTACATTGTCCCTTTAAAGTGCCCCTTTAACCAGTAAGCTTAAGTTGGTTCCTGCTATTATAGAGCTAACTAGTAATAAGTTTGTCAGAAAATAACTGATTAAGCTGATCAAGCCAGGACTAGACTCTGTAAAAAAAAAATACTACAGTTAACAATTAACTAACAATTTCTGCAGCTGACAGATAGATGGACACCAATATGGACATTTATTTCTTCTGCTGGTAATATTTTGGGAAAAAATGATTACAATTGCTATAAAAAAAGACTTATGGTTGATGAGTAGCAAAATGTTGATGCTAGTAGGTAGTAAAAGAGAAATTAAATTAACATTTTATAAATTAAATGTCAGTGTAATAAACGTTATATAGTCATAGCCAGTGATGTACTGTAGAATTGTATTGTAGGAATTATATAAATATATGTTTCCCTAAGGGTGATGGCGACAAACCAGACATTGGGGCCTATTTATGAAAGGCCTGTCGGACATGATCCGACATTGTGGATCATGTCCGACAGACCTCGCTGAATACGGAGAGCAATACGCTCTCCCCATTCAGCATTGCACCAGCAGCTCTTGTGAACTGCTGGTGCAACACCACCCCCTGCAGATTTGCGGCCGCTAGCAGGGGGGTGTCAACCGACCCGATCGTATTCGATCGGGTTGAATTGCGGCGATGTCTGTCCGCCTCCTCAGAGCAAGCGGACAGGTTATGGAACAGCGGTCTTTAGACCACTGCTTCATTTGTGTAACTGGTGTTTCTGAACATGGATAGATAGGCCCCATTGACTAGTTGCTCAATGTGCCTATAGCAGACATCCCAAGTCTCCCTGAAGTTCAGGGAGTCTCTCTGATTCCAATAGCAGCTCCCTGATGTCAGCAAATGGAGTGCAATCTCCCTGAAACTACAAGTACCATGATCCAATGTGGCCCAAATCCGGAAAAGTGTTTCTTTAAGGAATGCCTTTAGTTGCTGGGACATTATAGAACCCTCAAAGCATGCATCAGTAACCAAAAAGCCCCCACTGATTCTAATAAAATAAAACACAAATACTACCTTATTTACTGCACGCAATAAACTTCGTATTCTAAAATATTTAAGCATTCAACAAGCGTACGATCACTGGAAAATAGTTTTTTTATATGTGGTTGTGCAATAAAGCTACTTTTTTGTAATGTGCCTTTAGTGGGAAGCTACTTTAATGATAAGTCTCTATCTTATTTAGGGTTTCAAGGTGTCCACTATATAACTAGGAGGGGGGGGGGGTGGCGGCGCAGTAGCGGGTGAAGCCACCTCCCTGAAATGAGATTTTGCAGGTTGGGATGTCTGCTATAGAGCTATGGCTACACTTCACTGACAAGGCCCACACAAAGCCGTCTGGGTTGTCATGACTCTTCTTCAAAGAGGGTTTGCATGGTATTTTTTGTGCTTTTTAGGCACGGTGATATACTGAAAATTACGTATAAACTCAGGCTGCTTCTGGGAAAAGAACTAGCCATAGGACAAGCTGGTGTCATAGATGGCGTTCCTTACATCAGTACACCTATCTAAGGCTGCCTGAATTACATAGTCAAGGAGATATGTCCTCTTGTATTTGGTGGTTTGGTGGAATGTGGAGACCACAAAGGGAGGGTGTAGAAGAGGTTTCTTATGTTGATTTGTTCACAGTCCTGGGAGGATTTAATTTACCATGGACAAAAGAAAGATCCACACTTAATAGAAAATGCTTTATAACCTTTTAAAGTAATAATATTTAAATAATCTTTACACTGGATATGTATAACTTTATGTTGGAAATGTATAACTGGAGAATCACTGAGCAAAATCATCTGATATTAACTAAACTTTAATTTAAATGAATAAAAAGATGTATGTTGAATAAGTCAGGGCTATTTTGGGAGGATATATTGTAAGCAGTAAACTCAATGCCGTCTCTAATTTAAAATAGGACTTCTGGGGTGTATAAATAAATATAAATTCAGATTCTTGCTAGCAGATATTCTATTTCCTTTAAAAAATGCCTGAGGGCTTCATTTCGTGATTTTTTTTTAATAAGCTCATGTTAATTTAGTCCCTGAAAGTATTCATCTGTTTATATCTGAAGACCATCTGGCTTAAGAAAAATGAACTATACTAATGTCTAATCCTATTTAATGGAGATTAGTTGAAGATGTTGTACACAGATTATAAACCGTTGTGAAGATACACTGAACTTTTTAAACATTATAGAGTAAGTTGTAGGTCTGCTTCAGGAAACTGATATCTTTTTTTAATAAAAGCATTAGAAAATTAAAGAGATATAAAAGTAAAAATTAAATGTCTATGGTTTATATAGACCACAAAATAAAACAAAAAACTTTAATGTACTTCTATTATCAAATGTACATTGTTTTTTTTGGTATCCTTTGTTGAAGAGTGTGTCTATGAAGGGTCAGGAACATGCATTTATCTTGAGAACTATATAGCTGCAGTGTTTGCAATATCATCTAACATTTCATATTCTGCTGCTACATAATGCTCAAGACGTTCACAATCCTTAGCCTACCTAGGTGTCTTTTTAATCACGGGCTACCAAGAGAACAAAAATAAATAAATACAAATAGAATTTTTTTTTAATAAACTACAGGGTTTAAATAATGAATATTTAATTTTGTCTTCTGTTTCTCTTAAAATTGAAATTACATTGTCAATAAGATAAGTATTTCTGTAAAATTAAAGGAACACTAAAACCATTTTTTTCTTTCTTAATTCAGATAGAGCATTACATTTTAAGCAACTTCCTAATTTACTCTGGCTATCTTTATTTGAAAAGCAGGAATCTAAGCTTAGAAGCCGGACAATTTTTGGTTCAGGCCCTGGATAGCGCTTGCTGATTGGTAGCTACATTTAGCCACCAATCAGCAAGCACTACCCAAGTGCGGAACCAGAAATGGTCCGATTCCTAAGCTTAGATTCCTGCTTTTCAAATAAAGATATCCAGAGAACAAATAAAAACCATATAGCAATAGAAAACTGACACACATTCTGCCCATCCTGACAATATGATAGTTGCATTTTGCAGTGGTGGGGCTCAAAACTGATTACAATAGGTCCCTATGAAAGTTATGACTGAGCAATCTCATAACTCCAGTACTGTTAGTAACAATCATGACAGTACGAGTGTGACAATCAAATATGAAAATTACAATTAAAAGCACACCATTTGTAGATGTCAGGGACCTGAAGTGGCTATAGAAGTATGCCTATCATGCCAAGAAATATGGCATTCATATGATTTATGAATGTTGAGGGTTAATTTTGATGACAATAGGTTACTGTCACACATGCAAGTGAGTATTTTCCTTGCAGAGTGAACAAAGGGAGTACATGAATAGAGATATCCTGTAACCTTAAGAGATGTGAATGGGCTATTGTATGTTTAAGTTTCAGGAGACCTCTCAGTTACTATTCTAAAAACAAATATTTAACGCACAAAAAGTATTCTTCTGGAGCTTTTCAGTTGAAAGCTTATTTACGGCAGCAGGGTTTTAGCAAACAACACAATATAGAAAAGTGATTACTCGAGAAACTCGGTGACCAATTCGGTAAGCCAAAAGCCTTTACAGGAGCAAATTGTTGATAGATTGTGATCAAGACCATAGTTATATGCAAACAATGCAATGACAAAATGCTCTAACATATTTGGTCATTTTCTTTTTGCACTTGTATATCCCTTTAAGTTGCTTGTACGTTAACCACTTCACTGCCATGGATTTTAAAACATTGTTCCACCACTGGAGGCCAGACAGTTTTTTTTAATACTTTGCTATGTATTTGATTATATCTTAATATGATGCAATAAATATGACAAAGTAAAAAATGTGCTTTCCCCCTTATTATACAATTTAGTTTAATAATAGGTATTCTTAATAAAAAGAGGGTATTGACATAAAATACTGACTGTGAAATTTGATATTCTCTACATGCTAAACACCTGAGGGCCTATTTAACAAAGGTCTGTCTGACCTGATTCGACAGTGCGGATCAGGTCCGACAGACCTCGCTGAATGCAGAGAGCAATACGCTCTCTGTATTCAGCATTGCACCAGCAGTTCTTGTGAGCTGCTGGTGCAACGCCACCCCCTGCAGATTTGCAGCCAATCGGCCACCAGCAGGGGGGTGTCAACCAACCCGATCGTACTCGATCGGGTTGAATTGCGGCGATGTCTGTCCGCCTGCTCAGAGCAGGCCGACAGGTTATGGAGCAGCAGTCTTTAGAGCGCTGCTTCATAACTGGTGTTTCTGGTGAGCCTGCATTCTTGCCAGAAACACAGGCCCTCAAGCTCCATCCAGAGCTTGATAAATGGGCCCCATAGGGCCAGATTACAAGTGTCGAGCTAATGTTAACATGGGATGCAATAAGCAATATTGTGCCCTTGCTAACACACATTTTACAAGTTAAAAGCAAACGGTTGAGTTCAAGAGCAAATAAGTATTAGAGCACCTGAAGACTATGGAGTAGATTTATTAAGAGGCAAGCGGACATGATTCGCTGTAGCGAATAATGTCCGCTCAAGCTTGCTAAATGCCGACAGCATACGCTGTCGGTATTTAACATTGCACAAGCATTTCTGGTGAAATGCTTGTGCAATGCCGCCCCCTGTTCAGTGGCGGCCAATCGGCCTCTAGCAGGGGACGTCAATCATTCTGATCTTTCTTAGCTTCTGTTTCAGGCGGAACTGAAACGATGGGGCTCCGAAGCAGCATCCGCCGCTTAATAAAGGGACCCCCTAGTGTAAAGTTTAAGGGTTAAAAAAAAAGTTGCACAAAATGCATCACAAACACATTAAACTGGACTATTACACACATACAGTATTCGTATACACCTGATAAAAACATTTTTTAAAAACATATTAATAAAGTGTTTTAAAGGGTTAAAAGGGATATAGTATATGACAACGTTTTTAACTGGGGAGTGGCTATTATGGGACCGGTTCTAGAAAACTCGTCTCTCATGTTTTAACCTGCTTGCTCTGCAGTTGTTTAACAATATCTTTATTGATCTGTTGAATGGGTATTATACTCTAACCTGTATGGGTGACTGTACTGTAAGTATAGGTAAAGGTAAACCTTTATTAGCTCCCGCAACAGAAGGAGCTTATGTGAGAAGGATACTATATTATCTTACCGACTACTCTATGTGTGACTGTGAATAGGCACAGGTAAAGGTCATCTTTAAGATAGCTCCCGCTATAGAAGAAGATTAGTTGAGAAGGGATCTTACATTGTTTGCTTGTTATACACTGTCAGTTTGACTGATTATACTGTTCCGTAAAGCGTGTTAGTGAAATAATGGTTATCAATGCATAAGCATTACGCTAAAACTTAATTTAATACCATTGCAACACTAATGCAGGAACTCCAATTGTCTCCCCACTGAAGCACAAGTGAGATTCATCCCTTCCTAGATCAAATTTTTGCCTTCCATATAAGTGCACTATTATACAGCACATTCCCAGTCACTCAATATTAATATAATTTTGAATCACATTGAACGATAATAACCACACAACTTATTGAATATTGACCATACTTTGCAGAGTTCAAGTGTGAATGTGTAGCGATTCTATTAATAAAATATAAGTAATGAAAGGTTATTTTGTAACTATTTCGCTATTTACTGTTATATAAAATACTTTTACAATACAGGTGGCCCTGGGTTTATGCCGGTTCAAATTGTGCCGTTTCAGAATAAAAACTTTTTTTTCAATCATGTGACTGCTATTGAAAAGCATTGGGAAGCAGTGCACTAATTTAAATAGCCAGTAGGTGGAGCTGTCCACTTGTGTTGCCTCAAAATAATATAAGCTTAGCAGACGGAAATTGATCTGTGTACACAAAGCAGACCAGACCTATCAAGCAACAAGATCTAGCAGCCACTTCCCTTTTATATTCCTGTCCAGCTACTTGAAGTGAGGGTGCCTAACTGCCTAATAATCACTGCAGATTGAAATGCATAGAATAGGTGCAGACCCAATATTATCTAACATGCTAACAATGCAGAGAACTGTTTGCAGAAAAATGCAAGTAAAAAATATTTTTGTTCATTAAACTTAGTTTGATGATGATACAGTCTGTTGTGTAATTATTTTATTAGGTGATGTTTAGCAAATTTTTTTGTTCATTAAACTTAGATTGATGATGATACAATCTATATTATTAGGTTTATAATGCTGTTTAGCATTTCAAAGCTTTAAAAATAATGTATTAGATGTTACTTATGACAATTTTGAGGGGCCTGGAACCTAACTCCCTCACTTCCCATTGACTTTCATTATAAACTGGGTTTCAATTTACAGCGGTTTTGATTTACAACCATTCCTTCTGGAACCTAACCCCGGCATAAACTGAGGGCTACCTGTAGATAAGTTCTGAAGGGACAGCACTATTTTCTTTGTTGCTAATCTTGCAACTTATTTTCAAGTAAGTGAAGAACACTCTTCAGGAGGTAGGCATATCATTATCCAAGTCTACCATAAAGACAATACTTCACGAGAGCAAATACAGAGGGTTCTCCACAAGGTGCAAACCATTCATAAGCCTCAAGAATAGAAAGGCAGATTAGACGTTGCCAAAAAATGTCTAAAAAGCCAGCCCAGTTCTGGAACAGCATTCTTTGGACATATGAAACTAAGATCAACCTGTAGCAGTATGATGAGAAGAAAAAAGTATGGAAAAGGCTTGGAACTTCTCATGATCCATAAGCATAACTCATCATCTGTAAAACACAGTGGAGGAAGTGTGATGGCATGGGCATTCATGGCTTCAAATGGCACTAGGTCACTAGTATTTATTGAGGATTTGACAGAAGATAGAAGCAACCAGATTCATTATGAATTATAAAGGGATATATTGTCTGCTCAGAATCAGCCAAATTCAGTGCTTCACTTTAGAGATGGACAATGACCCAAAACATACTGCAAAAGCAACAGAGTAGTTGTTTTAAGGCAAATAAGTGGAATATTCTGCATTGGCCAAGTCAATCACCTGATCTCAACCGGATCGAGCATGCATTTCACTTGCTGAAGACAAAACTTAAGGTAGAAAGACCCACAAACAAAAACAACTGAAGGCAGCTGCAGTAAAGCATCACAAAGGAGGAAACCCAGTGTTTGGTGATGTCCATGAGTCCACACTACAAGCAGTCATTGCCTGCAAAGAATTCTTGACAAAGTATTAAAAATTAACATTTTATTTATGTGTGTGTTTTAATGTGTTGAATTACATTTGAGCTCCAGAAATAAGGGGACTGTGTATGAAAATGGTTGCAATACTTACATTTTTCATATGATATTTTTGTTCAACCCCATTAATTAAAGATAAAAGTCTGCACCTCAATTGCATCTCAGTTGTTTCATTTCAAATCCATTGTGGTGGTGTACGGAGCCAGAATTATGAAAATTGTGTCAGTGTCCAATTATTTTTGGACCTAAGTGTATGTGTATGTGTGTTTATATGTGTAAATATGTATATACATATATACACATATATACATGTATATCTATATCTATATATATATATACACACACATACACTTTTGAGCCCTTTCCAGTTAAATACCTTGAAACACAAAACATAATTTTTATTAAATTTTAATATTCTTTAATGTGTTTCATTGTTTTTTTTTATTTTTAAATATATATTTCTATTTTTCTGTATACATCTATACCTGTATATATTCATATAGATATTTGATATATATATATATATATATATATATATATATATATATATATATATATATATATATATATATATATTTATTTATTTTTTGCAAAAATAAATTAAATAAAAACAAAATTTTCATGTTTGTGAAAAAAACTATGTAAAGTATTCATAACTACCTTCGGCTTTGGCACTGTTGGTCTAATGCAGTAATGGGTTAGCGATTTTTTTTTTTTTTAACAGCGCGCCCCATTGAAGTCTGTGGGTAAAAGTTAATGCGGTTGCAACATCCAAAGTCCTGAAGTTAGCGATTATCTGAATTTTGCTTGCGTGCTAACGTTTTAGTTTCAACTTGCCCATGTTAAAAGTTTACTTTTAGCTTAGATAGCACACAAAGTTAAAGTTAGCACCTACTTGTTCTTTATTTTGCTCACATAAAAATGACCTTGTGTTCATTCTTGACATTATTATTGAGTAAAAAGTAGTAAGGAGAAATTTAAAAAAACATTCAAGAATGCCTTATGTTTCTTGGGTAATGCATCTGCTTTCTCAATCCCATAGCTAGTACAGACTGTAACTATCATGCCATTAGGGCTGTTATGTGTCCAGTGTTTAACTGGACAGTCCAGTATTTTGGCAGGCTGTTCAGTAAATTCTTCACAAAAATACTGGGCACTTAAATGTCTAGTTTTTTAAAGTCTCTGAGTGTTAGATAAATGTAACAGGCACAAAGAAGTGAGGGACAGTTAAGGAGGTCAGTTCACTTAAGTTTATATATGTCACTGGCACCCAAAAAGGTAAAATTATTTATTTGTATGATACTGGCAGTCAAAGTGGTCAAACGATTGCTTTTTAATAAAAAGCATACATTGTAGGATCAAGAACAGGTGCTAAGGTAGAGCACTTGGGGAGCATTGTGTGAACCCCACCTACCATTGTGCTAAGTATTGATGTAAAGGACAGCTGGTAACCTTACATACCATAGGCTTGTTCATATTTTCATGACAAAACATAAAATCACCACCTTTTAGCTATCAGACCCAATTTTACCACCTAAAATATATATTGCCTAGATGAACACTCATTAAATAATAAAAACATATGTCATCCTTGTTTCAGATTCTCAGTAGATTTTCAAGCAAATAGTGGTAGGTAGAATGAAAAAGAAGGGTAACTTTGAATGTATTCTGAGGCATAAATATATAAAAAAATGTTTTTTTAGCCTGATGACACATCCCACAATTTTGAAGCATGTTAGAAGTTTTGCAAACAATAAACTTTTGAAAAACGAAAACTGATACGGCCTCTATGCTCTCTACGTGCATATGCCCACACACGATGCCACTCAAACATGGAGTTAGACATCTCAACCTCCATAGTCATGAGGAGGCCCCAGAACAGTGTTGAGATCATGACTGACCACTGACCTGTCCATATCACCTCCAGATGAAAACAGGTTTGAATGGAGACAAGATGGACCGTAGTCTTGCCCACCATGTGATGCACAGAACTAAGAATGGAAGTGAACAAAGGAGTAGTAGTCATTTTCTGCCCATTCCACCTCAGCAGAGGGGTCTCCTAATGGTGAATATTATCTAAGGTGAGCCAAGAAATACAGTTAAAGGGAAACTGATTTTTTTCTTCTTTCATGATTCAGATAGAGCATGCATTTTTTAAGCAACTTTCTAATGTACTTCAATTTTTCTTCATTTGTTTTTATCTTTATTTGAAAAAGCAGGAATTTAAGCTTACAAACCAGCCCATTTTTGGTTCAGCGTCCTTGATAGCGCTTGTTGATTGGTGGCTACATTTAGCCACCAATCATCAATCGCTACCCAGGTGCTGAATCAAAGATGGGTTTGAGTTGTAAATTTGATAATAGGAGTAAATAGAAAGTTGTTTAAAATTGCATGCTCTATCTGAATCATGAAAGAAAAAAATTTGGGTTCAGTATCCCTTTAAGTAAAACTAATCTTATACTAAGCTCAAGCAAAGAAAAAGTACTAGTTTGTATATTGCATTTAAATGTTGTATGTAATGACACTTTCTGTGACTGCATCAAATATGCAAATGACTGTTAAAAATATTTTTCAAGGTTGACAGGTTTGATATACTTCTAGGTAAACAAACTAAAAATGAATAATTCTTCAGCAAGAAGACAAAAACATGTACACTGAATCCTCCAAGAGACAGTAATAATGAGCCAGGAGCAGATATGAACAAGCTCTGTCATGTCATGTAACTAGGAGCTGCATAAAAAGGATATGAGGTGGCACGCAGACCCAGCTGCAAAGATTTCTGTGGTTAAGACAAATGCATTTAACTTTTGGGAAATGGAGAGTTAAATAAAAAGAATTGTAGGGACACACAGTGGCCCATGGTCTTTGGTTAATAGGAACTTTCTAAGGATTGCAGCAGCTGTGGTTTCAAAAGGTTCTCTCACTTTCAAATATTTCTTTTATAACATTTTAATATATATTTCTCATTGCCATATGATTTATTACGCAGTTTTAAATGATAAATACTAGAATTACTACTGTAATAAAAGATTTGTTGTTTTAGCCAAAAGCGATAACTCTTTCGAGTTGCTTGTTTCCATATAAATGTTCTCTCAGATTTTCCTCTTTCTTACTTTACCATTTAATGGTCTGGATTTAAATCTTCTTACACAACTTGTTAATTAATCTTGTTTTCATTATGAGTGTTATTAGAAATGTGTTTAAACTAGTTTACTTGCCACGTTCTGTATACAATAAATATGACACATCTAGTTTTCCTACATTCGAACTGGGCAAATGTAGGAAAAATGTCTGTATTGCAGAATATTATCTGGTCTTTACAGGATAAGAAAAAACAGGGAAGAACATCATGAAATAAAGACTAATTATTACTGATTACTTCTCTTTGTATATTTGTTTTCATAGTACTTACAAGCTCAATAGATAATATGGGGGGTAGTTATCAAGCCGTCTACTTTTCTTGCTTCGCCGGCCCAATACGCCCGCCTAAGCTCGCCTACCTTCGCCGCCGCGAACCTGAAAAAATACGCCTAAGTTATCAAATAAAGCTGTCAAAAAGCCGCGGGGCGATGAGCAGCGGACTGTGACAGTTATCACTCATCCGATCTCGCTGCCCTTCGGCTTTTTCCCAACTTTATTGCTAGCCTGTCACTAAGCACTCACACTAAACTACACTGTTCTACCCCCTATACCGGCGCCCCCGGAGCCTCCCGCAACTCAATAAAGTTACTAACCCCTAAACCGCCGCTCCTAGACCACGCCGCAACTCTTATAAATGTATTAACCCCTAAACCGCCGCTCCCGGACACCGCTACCACCTACAGTATACCTAGTAACCCCTATCCTGCCCCCCCTATACCGTCGCCCTCCATAATAAAATTATTAACCCCTATCCTGCTGATCCCGCACCTCTCCGCAACTAAATAAATAGTTTAACCCCTAAACCGCCGCTCCATGAACCCGCCGCAACCTATATTAAACCTATTAACCCCTATCCTGCCCCCCCTACACCGTCGCCACCTATAATACATTTATTAACCCATATCCTGCCCCCCACTATGCCGCCGCCACTGTAATAAAATGATTAACCCCTAAACCTAAGTCTAACCCTAACCCTAACGCCCCCCTAACTTAAATATTAATTAAATAAATCTAAATAAATTAACTCTTATTAACTAAATGAATCCTATTTAAAAATAAATACTTACCTTTAAAATAAACCCTAATATAGCTACAATATAAATAATAATTATATTCTAGCTATCTTAGGATTTATATTTATTTTACAGGTTCCTTTCAATTTATTTTAACCATGTACAATAACTATTAAATAGTTATTAACTATTTAATAGCTTACCTAGCTAAAATAAAGAGAAATGTACCTGTGAAATAAATCCTAACCTAAGTTACAATTACACCTAACACTACACTATACTTTAATAAATTATTCCTATTTAAAAATAAATACTTACCTGTAAAATAAACCCTAAGATAGCTACAATATAATTAATAATTATATTATAGCTATCTTAGGATTTATATTTATTTTACAGGTAACTTTGTATTTATTTTAGCTAGTTAGAATAGTTATTAAATAGTTATTAACTATTTAATAACTACCTAGCTAAAAGAAATACAAAATTACCTGTAAAATAAATCCTAACTTAAGTTACAATTAAACCTAATACTACACTATCATTAAATTAATTAAATAAACTACCTACAAATAACTACAATTAAATACAATTACATAAACTAACTAAAGTACAAAAAATAAAAAAATCTAAGTTACAAAAAATAAAAAAAAATAGGTAGTTTATTTAATTAATTTAATGATAGTGTAGTATTAGGTTTAATTGTAACTTAAGTTAGGATTTATTTTACAGGTAATTTTGTATTTCTTTTAGCTAGGTAGTTATTAAATAGTTAATAACTATTTAATAACTATTCTAACTAGCTAAAATAAATACAAAGTTACCTGTAAAATAAATATAAATCCTAAGATAGCTATAATATAATTATTATTTATATTGTAGCTATATTAGGGTTTATTTTAAAGGTAAGTATTTAGTTTTAAATAGGATTCATTTACTTAATAAGAGTTAATTTATTTAGATTTATTTAATTAATATTTAAGTTAGGGGGGCGTTAGGGTTAGGGTTAGACTTAGGTTTAGGGGTTAATAATTTTATGACAGTGGCGGCGGCGTAGTGGGGGGCAGGATAGGGGTTAATAAATTTATTATAGGTGGCGACGGTGTAGGGGGGGCAGATTAGGGGTTAATAAATTTATTATAGGTGGCGACGGTGTAGGGGGGGCAGGATAGGGGTTAATACATTTAATATAGGTTGCGGCGGGTTCAGGGAGCGGCGGTTTAGGGGTTAATACATTTATTATAGTTGCGGTGGGCTCCGGGAGCGGCGGTTTAGGGGTTAATATGTATAGAGTAGCTTGCGGTGGGCTCCGGGAGCGGCGGTTTAGGGGGTAATAACTTTATTTAGTTGCGGCGGTGTAGGGGGGGTCAGATTAGTGGTGTTTAGACTCGGGGTACATGTTAGGGTGTTAGGTGTAGACAGCTCCCATAGAAATCAATGGGATGTCTGTCAGCAGCGAACTTGTACTTTCGCTATGGTCAGACTCCAATTGATTCCTATGGGATCCGCCTCCAGGGGTGGCGGATTGAAAACCAGGTACGCTGGGCCGTAAAAGTGCCGAGCGTACCTGCTAGTTTTTTTATAGCTAGCAAAAGTAGTGAGAATGTGCCGCACTTGTGTGCGGAACATCTGGAGTGACGTAAGAATCGATCTGTGTCGGACTGAGTCCGGCGGATCGATGCTTACGTCACAAAATTCTACTTTTGCCGGTCTCGAGCCTTTGATAACTAAGGCGAATCAGCCTCGCCACAAATACGCTGCGGAATTCCATCGTATTTGAGGTTGACGGCTTGATAACTAGGCCCCTATGAGTGCAATTAGCTACTTTTTTTTACATCTTAACAATTGAGGGCAATACAAATCAAGCATCTTGCTGACCATATTATATTTATGAACATATTGCATAATTTTAAATGTTTGATTAGATCACTATTTTAAAGTTGTTTTTTAATAAAACCAGAGTTTTCTTTTTTTCTGTAAAAATATGAACTAGTCATGAACACGATTTTGTTCTGTTGCCTGGTTAAAAAAATAAAAATAAAACCCCACAAACATTTATACATTCAACGCCCAAAATGGACTCTCCTGACACCATGGTGTTTTCTATGGGTGGCAAAATCTGAAATCCTGAGAAAGTTAATATGCCAAGTGCAAAGTGTTAATGTAGCAAAACTCCAATTTAATGTAGTGACATACTGTACAGTGCATATTGCTCCTTCATATTCATAAATGCAGAGAATGCCCTTTTGTTTGAAAGTTGTTTCATTAATTTAACTAAACATTGTATATAAAAATGTAAAATGTTTACTGTTCCTTTTATGATAAATGCTTCACTAGGATGTCCTTTAAAGAGGCATTAAAATCATCTTTTTATAATACTTATTGGAGACCATGAAGGCTTTCCATCTTCCGAAAGAGTTTATATTAACTGTTCAGGCCTTGTACTCCTGCCCCTCGGCGAAAATAAGAGGAGTAGGTTTTCAGTCCAACGCCTAAGAAATAACGAACGGAACCAGACAGGGTTGCCCTCTTTCACCACTTTTATTTGCACTTGCCATAGAGCCCCTTGCACAGGCTATCAGATTAAAACCGGAAATCTCTGGCTACCATGTTAAAGACTCCCAACATAAAATTTCACTCTATGCGGATGTCATCGCTCTCCTTCTGACCTCCACATCCACTTCTCTTCCTGCAGTCTTCAAATTACTCACATATTTCAGCATTTTGAGTCGCTACAAATTAAACCTCACTAAAACTGAAGCCCTCTATATTAACTTTGCCACTAATGAACTATCTCAATTACAGAAAACATACAATTTTCATTAGTCAGCGCAATCCATCAAACTTTTAGGGATTCACATTGGCGCAGACATCTCACTGATCATATCAAAACATTTTTCAGACATACTCCCAGAATTTAGAAAACTTCTCAAGTCATGGGAATATAGAGAGGTATCTTGGACAGGAAGGATAGCTGCCATTAAAATCTCCCTCCTTCCCAAACTGACCTATTTATTCCAATGTATTCCATTTAACCTACCTAGACTGACCCTTAATAAACTACAAGGTATCATTACTACTTATATTTGGCGAGGTAAGAAACCTAGAGCCTCTAGACAGACCATTCAAAGAACGGTCGCTATAGGTGGCCTAGCTTCGCCAAACATAATCCTCTACTATAACGCGGCCCGCCTATTCCATTTAATGAGTTGGAGTAGTGCAGATCACTCTTCGCGCTGGTGCAAAGTTGAGGGATCATCCCTACCAACAGGCCTCAAACTAACTGACCTGCCATGGATACCCGCACACTATAGGAAGGACCTTGGGATCAATCACCCTATAATACTAGATATTCTACAGTTTTGGGATCAGATAAGACATACAAACGCGATTGCCCCTCATCCCTCATCTGCCCAGACAGTAGCAAGTTATATCCACTGCCTCCCTGACTCACATACTATGTTATGGCAAAAAACTAAAGCTATATCTCTGACTTCTATGAACATAAGAAATGGATGTCACACCCCAGACTATGTCTTAATCTCCAATTAGCACCTAACCTTAGATTTGAAGCTTTCCGCTTCTGCTCCCTCCTGAGATCTTGGGGATTCCCAAACAGAAACCTGAGAGATCCCATGCCTTGGGAGCAAAGATGGTCCCAAACACAAAGATGTAGAGGGCCCTCTCTTATCATTACAACCTATTTTTGGAACCACAAAGCTGCCACAAAATCCCACAGTATTGTGCTTGGGAGGGAGACCTGAATTTTACTGCTGATGCTGACTCTTAGTACCGGGAGATAACATTCGCCAAAAAAACACCTACACTGTGCTACCCTGTGGGAACTATATTATAAAATACTTGTTAGATGGCACCTAGTTCCCTCTATCCTACATAAGATCTTTGATAACCACTCCCCCACATGTGTTGGAGAGAATGTGATCAGATAGGCACCCCTTCCCACACGTGGTGGTATTGTCCTAAGATCAAATATCTCTGGACATGACTCCTTGCTATCTTTGATCAACTTAACATTAGAATTCCTTTCAGTCACAAAACATGTCTACTTCATCTAGATCTCCCAAAACAACCACAAGTGCATAAAACCCTCACAATTTACCTACTGGTGTCTACCAAGTTAGAAATAACCAGAGCAAAACTGATCCATAAAAAAGGAAATCGGCAGGTATAACTCCAGACCCGTGTTAAAGGTAAAATCAGTAGACTTTATTAAACCATCTATAAAAAGATGCAGACAGACATGGCCGGAGGAAGACAAACAGTCTGATGCGTTTCACGCTCCCTACAGGCGCTTACTCATAGACTACAGTCTATGCCTTAACCCTAACCTTTTATAGACAGAAGCAGCAACTATGTTAACCGCTTAATGCCCAAAAAGGTGGCAAATGGAGTTAAAAACATAATCCAAAATAGATAAAGAGTAATCATTACTTATACTAATATATTAATATGGACTTTATCAAACCAGTGTCTATGAAAAAATACATATTATTTTCATATAACGCTAAAAATAATGATATAGATATTCATAAGGGAAATACCAAAAGACAATCCAATCTGTCCCATCTTTCATCATGTACCAAAAATTTATAAAGATGCAAGGTGTCCTCTGGGTAGACCCATTGTGGCTGGTATTGGCTCATTATTTGAGCCATTAGCTGAGTGGCTGGATTACATTCTACAGCCAATAGCTAAGTCACAGTTGAGCTACCTACAGGACACCTCGCATCTATTGCTCTCTTTAGAACAAATTAAATGGCAATCTGACTATTCTTGGGGTGTTATTGATGTAACCTCTTTATATACCTCCATTCCCCAACATCTAGGAATTATGGCTGTAAGATATTTTATGCAGCAAGATTCCCTCTATGAATCGGCCAAAATTGAATATGTATGTGAAGTACTCAAATTTTTGTTATCACATTATTATTTTTTATTCAACAATGAATACTTTCTTCAAACATGCGGCACGGCGATGGGAGCAAAATTTGCCCCATCGTTTGCCAATATCTATGTGGCATGGTGGGAATAACTATATATTTACTCCCCTAGTAATTTCTGGTGTGAAAAAATTGCACTATAAGTGCGCTACATAGATGATTTGCTATTTATTTTTAAAACTCCTTTTGACGATGTTAGATTTCTGGACTTTCTGTCCTATTGTAATGAGAACGAATTTAATTTAAAATTTACAGGAGATTACAATAGAGATCAGGTTAATTACCTGGATCTTACTCTACAAATTGTTGAGAATGTCATTATCACGAAAACCTATAGAAAGCCTACGGCAGGCAACACAATTTTACCTGCACAATCTCAACATCCACAACATTTAGTTCAGTCCATACCCAAGTCACAATTTATAAGAATTAGATGTAATACTAAATCAGATAACATCTATGAACAGCAATCAATTGAACTTAGGGACAGACTTACTGAAAGAGGTTACAAATTTCACAAACTAGAAGAATCTAGAAACTCTGTTAGAAATTAAAATTTGCAACAAAAAATAAAAAGAATAGCAATTTCAATGAAGCGATTGTTATTTTCCACTCCTTTTAGTCAGCAATATGATGATATTGTCAAAATCTTGAAGAAACATCTACATTTGTTGCATGCTGATGAGATTCTTCAGCCGTACATCAAAAATTGCAAGTTTGTTTCAAAAAAAAATCGAAAACAATGGCACAAGTCTTGTCTCCAAGTCTAGTTAAAAACAACATTCAGCAATTTAATAATTCTACCACTTGGCTAAACAAAAAGGGCACTTACAAATGTGGTGTTAGAACTTGCTTAGCCTGTCCTAATATCATTCAAGAAGATCACTTTCAATGCCAACTAAATAAGAAAACATATAATATTGTTTTTATGCTAATTGTGGCTTTAAGTATGTAGTATATCTTCTTACATGTAACTTATGTTTTTTCCAATATGTTGGTAAAACTACACGCACAGTCAGAACACGATTTAATGAACATGTCAGATGTAAAAAAATTCAATAAGGATTCAGCTGTGGCAGACCACTTTAACAATTTTCACTTTACCAATATAGCAAATCTTTCACTACAAGTCATTGATATGGCCACTATCCCTTTAAGGGGTGGCAATAAGGATAAGATACTTGAGAGAAAAAAAGAGTTATATTGGATTCTAAAATTATGTACACGCTCTCCATTAGGCATGAATAGAGAATGTGATGTAAACTTTTTCATCGATAATTAACATCCTAATATCTGGTTTCTGGCTTTTGGTATTTCCCTTATGAATATCTGTATCATTATTTTTAACATTATATCAAAATAATATGTATTTTTTCATAGACACTGGTTTGATAAAGTCCATATTAATATATTAGTATAAGAAATGATTACACTGTATCTATTTTGGATAATGTTTTTAACTCCATTTGCCACCTTTTTGGGCATTAAGTGGTTAACATAGTTGCTGCTTCTGTCTATAAAAGGTTAGGGTTAAGGAATAGACTGTAGTCTATGAGTAAGCGCCTGTAGGGGGCGTGAAACGGGCCAGACTGTTTGTCTTCCTCCTGCCATGTCTGTCTGCATGTTTTTAAAGATGGTTTAAAAAAGTCTACTGATTTTACCTTTACCAGTTGTACCTGCCGCTTTCCTTCTTTGTGTACTTATGCAGATTGATCCTCCGTTACTGGCTACGGTACACCAGGAGTCCAGGGATATCATTTACCTGTCTGAGGTACAGGTTCCGGGTCAACTAGCTGCACACCAGGGCTGCGGTTACTTCCTTTTCAAAACTCCTCCATCCCTCCCACAAGTTATCTCCACAATAAAATACATTTAAAAAGTGGAATCTCACCCCCACTCAGTACTAGATAAAATGGACTTTCACATAGAAACTTGGCTACCATGGACAGAAATCTTCCCTGACTGAGGAACTAGACCACCATAGACAGTGATCTTTTCTTTCCCTTCTGAAGCTATCTGTACTCCACCGTAGCTCACCTCTCCTTCATCACTTCTCCCAAGGCTTCCCACATGCTTACTCTATGAGACTGGTATTAGAATGGTATACTATAAAGTATAAAACCAGATAATGAGGACTCATTTCCTAACCGCAAGCACCACCTTATCAGAATCTCCCTTCAACAGATAAGTTTTGTAGTTAATTTTCAAACATGCTTTATTGTTACATATCTTGGTAATGAATCCAATACATCTATAAGATAAATGTTTACTTTAGGATTAGGGTTGGTATTATACTGTTCTGTACTTATTACAATTCTCCCTGCACGGAAACATTGTGATCTTTTTTATTTTCATGTTTCTAATTTCCTCAAAAAAAGAAATAAAAATAAAAAATCATCTTTTTATCTATTTGTTACATCTAAAAAAGAACATTGTAAAAAGTATTAGTTTTAACTAAGGTCACTTTTTTAAAAAATAAATATTTTTGTTTGTAATGTTTTTTTTTTATTATTCTATATTGTATATATGAGTTTAACACTTTATTTTAATGTATATATGTAGTGTTTAGTGCAACTTTTTTTTAAAAAAAAAAAAAACCTTGCTTAGTTTTCAATAGATTATCTCCCCCTACCACTTTGCTTATTCGGAGAAGCCAATCTAGATTTGTTACTGGAGTAGAAACAACAAGTCACTGTGATTGTGTCAATAGAAAATGACTTTGGTTTGCAGTGTCTTATCTGATTATCTCTGAAGAGGCCAATTAGAGAAAGTTATGTATTTCTCAGGATAAGGCTTTTAAATCCTGTCATGTATAAGTCCTCAGAATCAAAACACTTAAAGGGACAGTAAAGTAAAAAATAAACATTCACAATTCATATAGACCATTTAATTTATTATCAGATTTGCTTTATTGTCTCTGAATCCTTTGTTGAAGAGTACATTTAGGTAGGCTGATAGGAGCTTAGTAGTGTGCACATGTCTTTGGCATTCTATAGCAGCAATTTTTGCAAGTATGTATAACATTGCTATAAAGATTGTTGCAAACTCTGCTAGTCCAGATGGCTGAAGACATGTGCACACTCCTGAGTTCATCTAGGATTACTCTTTAACAAAGGACATCAAGAGAACTAAGTAAAATAGATTATAGGAGTTATTCGGAAAGGTTTTTTAAATGTCATGCTCTATCTAATCAATTTAAAAGGGATGTGAAACCCCAATTTCTTTTGTGAATCAGATAGAGCATGTAGTTTTAAACAACTTTCAAACTTACTTCTATTGTTAATTTTGCTTAATTATCTTAGTATCCTTTAATGAAGGAGCAGCAATGCACTATGGGGAACTAGCTGAACACATTGTTAAGCCAATAGCAAGAGGCATATATGTGCAGCCACCAATCAACAACTAGCTTTCAGCTCCTGGGCCTACCTAGGTATGCTTTTAAATAAAGGATAACAAAAGAAATTTATATAAAAGAAGCAACCTGGAAAGTTGTTTTAAAACAAATGCTCTATCTGAATTATGAAAGAAAATGTTTGGGTTTCATGTCCCTTTAAGTTTACTTTTGACATTACTGTCCCTTTAAAGGGCCATTATAATGAAAAAATGGCATGCTCCCATTCGTTTAACACCTACAAAAAGGTTCAAATGCATAATTAAAGCTCTTCTTGGAAGCCACAGAGAAATGCAGGTCCCAAGCAAAAACTGACGCTGATCAAATAAGCATCACGAGTCACCCAACCCAGCTTTGCATCTATCCATCCTGAGCAATACTTCTACTATGTGTTTAACCCATTTGTGGAATCAATAATGATAAAATGACATGCTCTGATGAATAACGGACCTGTAATTTTCAGAGTTAAATTACCACAAATGAAGGGCCAAATAAATAATTTACTATGAATACTTCAGCATCGTATATTACAAACACAAAGTTTTTAATGTCCCTTTAAAAGGACATTGTTTGTGAGCATCTGCGCACTCTTCCCAGAGTGAGAGCCAGGCTGGATTACAACACAGCATAATGTTAGGGTATGAAAGTAATTTGGCGCTGTAGTGTTTACAGCTGCTATTGTTGCCCTTTTGCTGTTCTCTCCACAACCAGCCCTAGTTTCAAGCATCTCTGATTCGCCTCCAGCTTGAAACGCCATCTGGCCATTGGAAAGCGAGTCAATGGCTGCAGCGTTTTGCAATATTAATATACACAATCACATGTGTAATGAATGAATGCCTGAACAAAAACGTTTCCATCGCTGTAACAATCCTACCTAAGAAGAGATTTTTTATTTGATTTATTTTTTTCTGTAAGCAGTGCTGGCTTGTATCTCACAAGCAACAGCGCAGTTAGTAATGTGCCAATCAACTCCTAAATAAAGCATCACTAGGGTTGCCATGCGTCCAGTATTCAACCGGGAAGTCCAGTATTTTAGCAAAGCTGTCCAGTACAATTTATACAAAAATACTGGACACTTAAAGGGATGGGAAACCCAATTTTTTTCTTTCTTTCATGATTCCAGATAGAGCAGGCAATTTTAAGAAACTTTCTAATTTATTACTACTATGAATTATTCTTTGTTCTCTTTGTATCTTTATTTGAAAAGCAAAAATGTAAACTTAGGAGCCGGGCCTACGTTGCACTTGCTGATTGGTGGCTAAATGTAGCCACCAATCAGCAAGCACTGCCCAGGGTTCTGAACCAACAATAGGCCAGCTCCTAATCTTAGATTCCTGCTTTTTCAAATAAAGATATCAAGAGAACAAAGAAAAATTGATTATAGGAGTTCAATAGAAGTTGCTTAAAATGTTTTGCTCTATTTGAACCATGAAAGAAAAAAAATATATTTATTTATCCCTTTAAATTCAAGCTGCTTATACACAGACAAGCACCGGAAGTGTACCGGAGGTGTACTGGAGGAATACATGGCAGATTGAATCAAATCTGGATGGTGGAATAGTGGGTGAGATAGCAAACTACCCTCAGTGAAGACCCCAAAATAGAGTATCATGCTTTTAGGGTCCTTCTAGGTGAGGATTTGGTATACAGGCTTTATTTACTGTTTGCCTTATTCCTAACACCTCCAAATCTAACACACTGTTTGCTCATTTGTTATATATGCTATAAGTTTAAAGGGACAGTCAACACCAGAAATGATGTTGTTTTTGCATAACCAGCACTGTTATAGAAATACACTTTTTACCTCTGTGATTACCTTGTATCTATGCCCCTGCAAACTGCCCCCTTATTTCAGTTCTTTTGACAGACTTGCATTTTATCCAATCAGTACTCACTCCAGGGTAACTTCACGTGCATGAGCTCAATGTTATCTATATCAAACACATGAAGTAATACCCTCTAGTGGTCAAAATGCATTCAGATTAGAGGCAGTCTTCAAGGGTCTATGAAATTAGCATATGAACCTCCTAGGTTTAGCTTTCAAATATGAATACCAATAAAACAAAGCAAAATTGGTGATAAAAGTGAATTGCAAAGTTGTTTAAAATTACATGCCCTATCTGAATCATGAAAGGTTTTTTGGGGCTTGACTGTCCCTTTAAGGACTAACTCCTTCTAACCGATTCAAATTGCTTTAAGTGGATTATACTGTCTGGCTTTATCACAAGTATATGATCATTTGCTATGCAAACTAACTGTTGATCTACTAACTTGGCCCAGTTTCTGTGATAATGTGATGCTGATGATATTTCTGGGACATTTAACTTGTTTCACTGGATTACTGTTTGTTATACAGGTGTGTGTCCTTTCAGCAATTATGTTATTTTTTTATTTTTCCATTCTAAGCATGCTATTTCTATTATTCTAGTGGCCAGTAGTTTGTTTTTATATTATTTTTAAAGGGCCATAATACCCAAATGTTGAAACACTTGAAAGTGCTGCAGCATAGCTGTAAAAAAGCTGATTAGAAAATATCACCTGAACATCTCTATGTAAAAAAAGAAGATATTTTACCTCAAAAGTTCCTCAGTAGCCACATCTCATTGTAAAGGACTTCTAAGCAGCAAATCAGTATGTCTGTCCCGGTACAGCCGAAGGGATGAGCCTTGTGCACTCCCATGTTATTTCCCTATACAGTTTAAAGGAAGTTTACAATGAAATCTCATGAGAGTTAAGTCAAATCTCATGAGATCTGTAACATATCTCAGCCTAATATCACTGTCCCTTTAAGACTGCCTTCCCTGCTTCTGACAAATCAAGCTGGTTTGGGCAGTATTTGTATTCAGCTTGCCTGCCTGATTAATCATTCATGCAGCTGATTCCCTCAGCCTCTTTTTAAGTCTTCCCAGGACTAAAGGGCTTTGCATTAACTTTGAAGTTGTGATCCTGAACAACAGAGGTCTGTGACTTTTTCCTGCAGGAATTTACCAACTTATTCAAGCTACAGCCTTTTCCATTACCTATGCCTAAAATCATCAAATCGCACGTATCCATATAATTCCATTTCTGTTTCCTGGACACTGCTACTTAACAAACTCTGAACTTTGTTATAAATCAAGCATACTTTTGGTTATCATCACTCTCTAATTATAACAACAGCATCTTACTCAGAACTTTATAACTATTCTCTGCAACAAGTTGTCATAGCTGAAATATCCTTCTATACATATGTTAACATATTCAGAACTCTGCATCTATGTGTTCAGTTAAAAGCTTTCATGTGATTCTCCAATATATGCACAAACAGTAATTGATGCCTTTAAACTTGCAACTTGACTATCACCTGTGCTGCTCTGATTATTACTGACATACAGCTCTATATAATATTATGTACTGTAAACCTGCAACAAACCTTAGTTTGCATATATATGCACAAATGTAATTAATGCCTAAAATTTGAAACTTGTCTACCACCTGTGCTGCTGTTTTTAATTCTGACATACAGCTCTATATAATATTATGTACTGCAAACCTGCAACAAACCTTAGTTTGCATCTAAGTGTCAATCTTTTACCAGTTTACTCTGAAGCCTGAACATTCCACATTGCTATATTTTTCTCTCATTGAATCCTGCAGCTACTCCTATTAAAGGGACACTGTACCCAAAAATGTAATTTCGTGATTCAGATTGAGCATGAAATTTTAAGCAAATTTCGAATTTACTCCTATTATCAAATTTTCTTCATTATCTTGGTATCTTTAATTGAAATGCAAGAATGTAAGTTTAGATGCCGGCCCATTTTTGGTGAACAACCTGGGTTGTCCTTGCTGATTGGTGGATAAATTCATCCACCAATAAAAAAAGTGCTGTCCAGAGTTCTGAAACCAAAAAAGCTTAGATGCCTTCTTTTTCAAATAATGATAGCAAGAGAACGAAGAAAAATTGATAATAGGAGTAAATTAGAAAGTTGCTTAAAATTGCATGCTCTTTCTGAATTACAAATGAAAAAATTTGGGTTCAGTGTCCCTTTAACTAACTATAAGTCACCGTAAAGTCAGAATATATTGCATACAAATGTTGCACTCTCCATTTATTCTACAATAACTTCTAGCAACTATGAATCCCAGAATATCATCTATCCACGTCCAGGATACTCTTCCCCGAGTCAGGGGTCGGTGTCTCCAAATGCCTACCACTGCCCCGAGGGTCTGTGTCCTGAGAGAATGTACACCGGATCATGGCAAGATCACAGTAAAAGAGTTAATGACCTCAGCACTGTTGATGCTGATTGGCTGCTGTTCATTTCTTCATTTTTTTAATTTTTTTTTTACCTGCAGCTGGGAGCAGATGAGTATAACTTTTTACACAGAACTTACTCTGCTGAGCTGAGGAGATTGTGAGGTAAAATATCTTCCTTTCTTACATAGAGATGCTCAGGTGATATTTTTTCTGTCAGCTTTTTACAGTTATACTGCACCAGTTTCAAGTGATTTAGCATATGAGTATTATGTCCCTTTAAGGTGGATTATATGTAATTATTTCACTACACTGAATAAAATGTATATTGCACTGTAATATATAAGTTTGTGGTGTGCATTGTCTCGCATCACTAGATCTGAGGAGACCTATGTATATTACTGGCCAAGGTACCCTTTTATTTAACCCTCTTCATAGTGCCTACTATACCCCAACTTTTGTCTTTTTAATTGTATATATATATATATATATATATATATATATATATATATATATATATATATTACTACTGTAGTGGAGAGAGACCTTATAATCCTGCATGTAATTTGTTATTTTAAACACATTGGGGTAGATTTATCATAGTGCGTGTGGACATGGTACGATGTAGCGTATCATATCCGCTGCACATTGATAAATGTCTTGTGAACTGCTTGTGCAATGCCGCACCCTTTAGATTTGCAGCCAATCGGCTGCTAGCAGGGGGTGTCAATCAACCCAATTGTATTCGATCGATTTGATTTCTGTCCATGTTTCCAGCGAGCCTGAAGCCATTTGGAGCTTGATAATTCGGCCCCTATGTATGTATCCTACAAAAAAACAAAAACAAATCTATTGAGTATTGGTGCAAACCCTAGAAATAATTTTTAAAACTTGATTAAAGCAAGAACTGGAAAAGGGGAAACTATCCCTTATTTTTCCAAAGCAAGGGAATTCAGCACTCTTTAAATTTTAACAATGGATTAATTTATTAACATACAGCTAGATTACGAGTTTGCGTTATGAGTGAAAAAGCAGCTTTATGGCTCTTTTTCAGTACCGCTCGTATTACAGGTGCTGTAGGTATAGGTGTACCGCATACCTTTTTGTCCGTCACGCAACGTAACTACCGCACTTTCAAAAAGTCCTTTTTCAATAGGATTTCCATATCGCCGGTATTACGAGTTTGCCTGTCTGGCCAAAAAGTGAGCGGTACAGCTTATAACTACAAGATATGTACCTCCACCTGAAAGTCAGTAGTTATGAGTTTTACGTTACAAAGCTGTACCATAAAACTCATAACGAAAGTGTTACAAGGTACACTAACACCTATAAACTACCTATTAACCCCTAAACCGAGACCCTCTCGCATTGCAAACACTAAAATAAAATTATTAACACCTAATCTGCCGCTCCGGACATCGCCGCCACTATGATAAACATATTAAACCCTATACCGCAGCACTCCTGCATCACAAACACTAGTTAAATATTATTAACCCATAATCTGCTGCCCCCAATGTCGTTGCCACCTACATACACTTATTAACCCCTAATCTGCTGTCCCTAACATCACCACAACCTACATTACTGTTATTAACCCCTAATCTGCTGCCCCCAAATTACTGCCACCTAACTACACTTATTAACCCCTATTCTACTGCCTCCAATGTCGCTGCAACTATACTAAAGTTATTTACCCCTAAACCTAACCCTAAATCTAATCCTAACCCTAAAGTAACCCTAACACCCACTAACATTTAACCTAATTAAAATAATTCCAAATACAAATTACAATTAATACCTAAATTATTCCTATTTAAAACTAAATTAATACTTACCTGTAAAATAAAACCTAAGATAGCTACAATATGACTAATAGCTATATTGTATCTAGCTTATGTTTTATTTTTATTTCACAGGTAAGTTTGTATTTATTTTAACTAGGTTGATTAGTTAGTAAATAGCTATTAACTATTTACTAACTACCTAGTAAAAATAAATACAAATTTACCTGTGAAATAAAACCTAACCTGTCTTACAGTTAAACCTAACATTACACTAAAATTAAAGAAATTACATTAATGAAATACAATTAACTAAATTACAAAAAAAAACCCACTAAGTTACACAAAATAAAAAATAAATTATCAAATATTTTAAAGGGACACTAAACCCCAAAAAATTATTTCATGATTCAGAAAGAGAATACAATTCTAAATAACATTTCAATTGACTTCTATTATCTAATTTGCTTCATTCTTAAGATATAATTTGTTGAAGAAATAGCAATGCACATGTGTCAGCCAATCATACGAGGCATATATATGCATCTATCAATTAGCAGCTACTGAGCATATCTAGATATGCTTTTCAGCAAAGAATATCAAGAGAATGAAGCAAATTAGATAATAAAAGTAAATTAGAAAGTTTTTAAAATTGCATGCTCTTTCTAAATCATGAAAGAAAAAATTTGGGTTTCATGTCCCTTTAACTAATTACACCGAATCTTATAGCCCTATTAAAATAACCCCCCCCCCCAAAAAAAAATTATAACACCCCTAGCCTACACTAAACTGCCAATAGCCCTTAAAAGGGCCTTTTGTGGGACATTGCCCCATAGAAATCAGCTCTTTTACCTGTATAAACAAATACAAACAACCCCCAACAGTAAAACCCACCACCCACACAACCAACCCGCAAATAAAATCCTATCTAAATAAACCTATGCTCCCCATTGCCCTGAAAAGGGCATTTGGATGGGCATTGCCCTTAAAAGGGCATTTAGCTCTTTTACATTGCCCAAAACCCTAAGCTAAAAATAAAACCCACCCAATAAACCTTTAAAAAAACTAACACTAACCCCCGAAGATCCCCTTACAGTTTCTGAAGATTGAACATCCATCCTCATCCAGCCTGGAGAAGTCTTCATCCAAGCGGCAAGAAGTCCTCAATGAAGCCTGGAGAAGTCTTCATCCAAGTTGCAAGAAGTCATCATTCAGGCGGGCAGAAGTCTTCATCCAGGCGGCATCTTCTATCTTCATCCTTCCGGTGCAGAACGGGTCCATCTTCAAGACATCTGGCGCGAAGCATCCTCTTCATATGGTCCCAGCCATACACTGAAGGTTCCCTTTAAGGGACGTCATCCAAGATGGTGTCCCTTGAATTCTGATTGGCTGATAGAATTCTATCAGCCAATCGGAATTAAAGGGAACAAATCCTATTGGCTGATGCAATCAGCCAATAAGATTGAGCTTTAATCCTCTTGACTGACCCAATCAGCCAATGGGATTGAGCTTGCATTCTATTGGCTGTTCCAATCAGCCAATAGAATGTAAGCTCAATCCTATTGGCTGATTGGATCGTATGAATTCTATCAGCCATTTGGAATTCAAGGGACGCCATCTTGGATGACGTCCCACAAAGGGAAACTTCAGTGTATGGCTGGGACCGTACGAAGAGGATGCTCTGTGACGGATGTCTTTAAGGTGGACCTGCTCCGCTCCGGAAGGATAAAGATAGTAGATGCCGTCTGGATGAAGACTTCTGCCCATCTGGATGATGACTTCTTGCCACTTGGATGAAGACTTCTACCCGCTTCGTTGAGGACTTCTTGCTGCTTGGATGAAGACTTCTCCCGGCTGGATGAGGATGGATGTTCTGGTCTTTAAAAACTGTAAGGGGATCTTCGGGGGTTAGTGTTAGGTTTTTTAAAGGGTTTATTGGGGGGGGGGTTATTTTTAGCTTAAGGTTTTGGACAATGTAAATGCCCTTTTAAGGGCAATACCCATACAAATGCCCTTTTCGGGGCAATGGGGAGCTTAGGTTTATTTAGGTAGGATTTTATTTGGGGGGTTGGTTGTGTGGGTGGTGGGTTTTACTGTTCAGGGGTTTTGTTTGTATTTTTTTTTTACAGGTAAAAGAGCTGATTTATTTGGGACAATGCCCCACAAAAGGCCCTTTTAAGTGCTATTGGCAGTTTAGTGTAGGCTAGGTTTTTTTTTTGGGGGGGGGGGGGGGCTTTTTTATTTTGATAGGGCTATTAGATTAGGAGTAATTTATTTTTAATTTTTGATAATTTCTTTTTTTATTTTGTGTAAGTTAGTGTTTATTATTTTTTGTAATTTAGATAAATGTATTTTTTTAATTTAATTTATATAATTTTATTTTAATGTTAGGTGTTAGTGTGAGGCAGGTTAGGTTTTATTTTACAGGTAAATTCGAATTTATTTTAACTAGGTAGCTAGTAAATAGTTAATAACTATTTACTAACTAGTCTACCTAGTTAAAGTAAATACAAACTTAACTGTAAATAAAAATAAAACCTAAGATAGCTACAATGTAACTATTAGTTATATTGTAGCTAGCTTAGGGTTTATTTTACAGGTAAGTATTTATTTTTAAATAGGAATTATTTAGTTATTAATAGTAGGTTTTAATTAGAATTATTTTAATTATATTAATGTTAGGGGTGTTAGGGTTACGTTAGGGTTAGGGTTAGACTTAGGGTTAGGTTTAGGGGTTAATATATTTATTTAGTGTTAGTGATGTGGGAGGCCAGAGCTTTAGGGGTTAATAACTTTAGTATAGTGGCCAAGGCGATGACGTTGGGGGCGGTAGATTAGGGGTTAATAAATGTATGTAGGTGGCGGCGACATTGAGGGCGGCAGATTAGGGGTTAATAAGTGTAATGTAGGTGTCGGCGATGTGGGGACGGCAGATTAGGGGTGTTTAGACTCAGGGTTTATGTTAGAGTGTTAGATTTAAACATAGATTTTCTTTCCCCATAGAGATCAATGGGGCTGTTGATGTCTATGGGGAAATCGTGCACGAGCTTGTCAAAGCAGCTCAAAGCAGCGCTGGTATTTGTGTGCGGTATGGAGCTCAACGCTGCCATATCGCCCGCAAACGCTGGATTTTTGTAAACCTGTAATAGCAGCGCTATTAAAGGTGAGTGGTGGAAATAACTTGCAAGTTATTAGCGAGCCACTCATAACGCAAAACTTGTAATCTGGCTGATAATATTTAAAGTCAACCACCTGAGTGAAAGTTACATCCAATTCATCAAAGTTGTAAATGTTTTAATCAACTATGTGCAACCTACATTTTCAATGCCCCTGTAGGTATCAAAATGCAAATATATTAGCAACAAATAATTGCATAAAACAGAATAAACTGAGTCCTCAGTATAAATACTTAATAGTCAGTTCATATAGCTTTCAAGTGTTCTTTTTACTTGCTAGCATTTTGTTTAATATCCTCTGATTTTTCAAACAAAATAAAAGTCACAGGCCCCTAGTTATCAAGCCGTCAACCTCAAATACGCTGGAATTCTGCAGCATATTTGTGGCGAGGCTGATTCGCCTTAGTTAAGCCCTAGATACCGGCAAAAGTAGAATTTTGTGACGTAAGCTTCGATCCGCCGGACTCAATCCGACACAGATCGATTCTTACGTCACTCCAGATGTTCCGCACACAAGTGCGGCACAATCTGACTACTTTTGCTAGTTATCAAAAAACTAGCAGGTACGCTCGGCACTTTTCCGGCCCAGCGTACCTGGTTTTCAATGGGAGAACAATGGGAGTTTGACCATAGCGAAAGTTCATGTTCGCTGCTGCCCGACATCCCATTGATTCCTATGGGAGCTGTCTGCACCTAACACCCTAACATGTACCCCAAGTCTAAACACCCCTAATCTGTCCCCCCCTACACCGCCGCATCTAAATAAAGTTATTACCCCCTAAACCGCCGCTCCCGGAGCCCACCGCCACTCTAATAAACTGATTAACCCCTAAACCGCCGCTCCCGAAGCCCACCGCCATTCTAATAAACTGATTAACCCCTAAACCGCCGCTCCCAGAGCCCACCGCAAGCTATAATAAATATGTTAACCCCTAAACTGCCGCTCCCGGTCCCCGCCGCGACTATAATATATGTATTAACCCCTAAACTGCCGCTCCCAGACCCCGCCGCCACCTACATGATACCTATTAACCCCTATCCTGCCCCCTATACCGTCGCCCTCTATAATAAAGTTATTAACCCCTATCCTGCTGATCCCGGACCTCGCGGCAACTAAATAAATAGTTTAACCCCTAAACCGCCGCTCCCAGACCTGCCGCCACCTACATGATACATATTAACCCCTATCCTGCCCCCCTATACAGTCACCACTTATAATAAATTTATTAACCCCTATCCTGCCCGCCACTACACCGCCGCCACTGTAATAAAATTTTTAACCCTTAAAACTAAGTCTACCCCTAACACCCCCCTAACTTAAATATTAATTAAATAAATCTAAATAATATTTCTCTTATTAAATAAATTAATCTTATTTAAAACTAAATACTTACCTTTAAAATAAACCCTAATATAGCTACAATATAAATAATAATTATATTGCAGCTATCTTAGGATTTATATTTATTTTACAGGCATCTTTCAATTTTTTTTTAACTAGGTACAATAGCTATTAAATAGTTATTAACTATTTAATAGCTACCTAGCTAAAATAAAGAGAAATTAACCTGTAAAATAAAAACTAATCTAACAATTACACCTAACACTACACTATACTTTAATAAATTATTCCTATTTAAAACTAAATACTTACCTGTAAAATAAACCCTAAGATAGCTGCAATATAATTAATAATTACATTGTATCTATTTTAGGATTTATATTTATTTTACAGGTAACTTTGTATTTATTTTAGCTAGTTAAAATAGTTATTAAATAGTTATTAACTATTTAATAACTACCTAGCTAAAAGAAATACAAAATTACCTGTAAAATAAATCCTAACCTAAGTTACAATTAAACCTAACACTACACTATCATTAAATTAATTAAATAAATTACCTACAAATAAATAAAATTAAATACAATTAAGTAAACTAACTAAATTACAAAAAATAAAAAAGCTAAGTTACAAAAAATAAAAAAAAAGTTACAAACATTTCAAAAATATTACAATTTTAAGCTATTTACACCTAATCTAAGCCCCCTAAAAAAATAACAAACCCCCCAAAATAAAAAAATTCCGTACCCTATTCTAAATTAAAAAACTCAAAGCTCTTTTACCTTACCAGCCCTTAAAAGGGCCTTTTGCGGGGCATGCCCCAAAGAATTCAGCTCTTTCGCCTGTAAAAGAAAAATACAACCCCCCCAACATTAAAACCCACCACCCACATACCCCTAATCTAACCCAAACCCCCCTTAAATAAACCTAACACTACCCCCCTGAAGATCATCCTACCTTGAGTCGTCTTCACTCAGCCGAGCCACTGATGGAACCGAAGAGGAGATCCGGAGTGGAAGAAGTCATCATCCAAAGGGCGCTGAAGAAATCTTCCATCCGATGAAGTCATCATCCAAGCGGCGCTGAAGAAATCTTCCATCCGATGAAGTCATCTTCCATGCGGCGTCTTCAATCTTCATTCATCCGGAGTGGAGCGGAGCCATCTTCAGACGAGCTGATGCGGAGCCATCCTCTTCTTCCCGATGACTACCGACGAATGGATATTCCTTTAAGGGACGTCATCCAAGATGGCGTCCATTCAATTCCGATTGGCTGATAGGATTCTATCAGCCAATCAGAATTAAGGTAGGAAAAATCTGATTGGCTGATTGAATCAGCCAATCAGATTGAAGTTCAATCCAATTGGCTGATCCAATCAGCCAATCAGATTGAGCTTGCATTCTATTGGCTGATCGGAACAGCCAATAGAATGCAAGCTCAATCTGATTGGCTGATTGGATCAGCCAATTGGATTGAACTTCAATATGATTGGCTGATTCAATCAGCCAATCAGATTTTTCCTACCTTAATTCCGATTGGCTGATAGAATCCTATCAGCCAATCAGAATTGAAGGGACGCCATCTTGGATGACGTCCCTTAAAGGAACCTTCATTCAGTCATCGGCCGTCTGGGAAGAAGGATGTTCCGCGTTGGCGGGATGAAGATGGATCCGGAAGAAAGGAGATTGAAGATGCCGCTTGGAAGATGACATCGCCCGGATGGAAGACCTCTTCAGCGCCGCTTGGATGATGACTTCATCGGATGGAAGATTTCTTCAGCGCCCCTTGGATGATGACTTCTTCTGCTCCGGATCTCCTCTTTGGTTCCATCAGTGGCTCGGCTGAGTAAAGATGACTCAAGGTAGGATGATCTTCAGGGGGGTAGTGTTAGGTTTATTTAAGGGGGGTTTGGGTTAGATTAGGGGTATGTGGGTGGTGGGTTTTAATGTTGGGGGTGTTGTATTTTTATTTTACAGGCAAAAGAGCTGAATTCTTTGGGGCATGCTCGCAAAAGGCCCTTTTAAGGGCTGGTAAGGTAAAAGAGCTTTGAACTTTTTTAATGTAGAATAGGGTAGGGAATTTTTTTATTTTGGGGGGGTTTGTTATTTTATTAGGGGGCTTAGATTAGGTGTAAGTAGGTTAAAATTGTTGTAATATTTTTTAAATGTTTGTAACTTATTTTTTTATTTTTTGTAACATAGTAACATAGTAACATAGTAGATAAGGTTGAAAAAAGACTGAAGTCCATCGAGTTCAACCTATACAAATCTAAAATACTTACAAAAAGCTCCAGTTAAGCTTAAATAACCCCATTAAAATGTGACCCATTTAATACTAGCAATCATATCCATGAATTTTGTTTATATACAGAAATTTATCCAGACTATTTTTAAATGTATCTATGGTATTGGCATTCACTACCTCCTTTGGTAATGAGTTCCACAATTTTATTGCTCTTACAGTGAAAAAACGTTTCCGTTGCAGGAGATTAAATCTCCTTTCCTCCAACCTTAAATTATGACCTCTTGTCAGAACCAATTTTCTTGGAATAAAAAGAGCTTCTGCCATCTCTGTATATGGGCCTTGAATATATTTATATAAAGTAATCATGTCACCTCTCAAGCGCCTTTTTTTATTTTTTGTAATTTAGTTAGTTTATTTAATTGTATTTAATTGTAGTTATTTGTAGGTAATTTATTTAATTAATTTAATGATAGTGTAGTGTTAGGTTTAATTGTAACTTAAGTTAGGATTTATTTTACAGGTAATTTGGTATTTCTTTTAGCTAGGTAGTTATTAAATAGTTAATAACTATTTAATAACTATTCTAACTAGTTATAATAAATACAAAGTTACCTGTAAAATAAATATAAATCCTAAAATCGCTACAATAAAATTATTAATTATATTGTAGTTATATTAGGGTTTATTTTACAGGTAAGTATTTAGTTTTAAATAGGAATAATTTATTAAAGTATAGTGTAGTGTTAGGTGTAATTGTAACTTGGGTTAGTTTTTATTTTACAGGTTAATTTCTCTTTATTTTAGCTAGGTAGCTATTAAATAGTTAATAACTATTTAATAGCTATTGTACCTATTTAAAATAAATTGAAAGATGCCTGTAAAATAAAAATAAATCCTAAAATATCTACAATATAATTATTATTTATATTGTAGCTATATTAGGGTTTATTTTAAAGGTAAGTATTTAGTTTTAAATAGGATTAATTTATTTAATAAGAGAAATATTATTTAGATTTATTTAATTAATATTTAAGTTAGGGGGTGTTAGGGTTAGTGTTAGACTTAGGTTTAGGGGTTAATAATTTTATTACAGTGGCGGCGGTGTAGGGGGGGCAGGATAGGCGTTAATAAATTTATTATAGGTGGCGACGGTGTAGGGGGGCAGATTAGGGGTTAATAAGTTTAATATAGGTTGCGGCGGTGTCCGGGAGCGGCGGTTTAGAGGTTAATACATTTATTTAGTTGCGGCGAGGTCCGGGATCAGTAGGATAGGGGTTAATAACTTTATTATAGAGGGCGGCGGTATAGGGGGGGCAGGATAGGGGTTACTAGGTATAATGTAGGTTGCGGCGGTGTCCGGTAGCGGCGGTTTAGGGATTAATACATTTATAAGAGTTGCAGCGGGGTCTAGGAGCGGCGGTTTAGGGGTTAATAACTTTATTGAGTTGCGGGGGGCTCCGGGGGCGCCGGTATAGGGGGTAGAACAGTGTAGTTAGTGTGGGTGCTTAGTGACAGGCTAGCAATAAAGCTGTAAAAAAGCCAAAGAGCAGCGAGATCGGATGAGTGTTAACTCTCACAGTCCGCTGCTCATCGCCCCGTACTTGGTGCGCGGCTTTTTGATAGCTTTATTGATAACTTAGGCAAAATTTTGTAGGTCCGCGGCGGCGATGGTAGGCGAGCTTAGGCGGGCGTATTTGGCCGGCGAAGGCAGGTAAAGTAGACGCGTTGATAACTACCCCCCACTGTGTTTGTATTTCCTGTTGCCATGAAATGATGTTGTTTTACTTTTCAAAAATCCGGTGAGTGCAGCACTTATTTTTGGATGAATGCAATGTGTATACTTTAACACACACACATATATATATATACATACATACTGTATATGTACATATCTATACGTATATATAATCATCTATACAGTTGTGATCTAAAGTTTGCATACCATTGGAGAAATGGTAATATATGGTAATATATGTACTATTTTTAAAGAAAAAAACATGAGTGAGCAGGCAAAATACATTTCTTTTATTTCGGGGGATTTATATTCAATTGTAGGTCACAACAGAATGGCACAATCATAAAACAACACATGGCAACAAATAAAAAAATGAAATGACCCCTGTTCAAAAGTCTGCATACCTGTAGTTCTTAATATTGTGTATTGCCCCCTTTGGCATCGCGATATATGCTTTGTGAAGAATAATGGAATGTGAAATATTTACGCACGAGTAGGATGTTTTTTTTTTACAATTATTTTGCTCAATTAGGCCTAGATTTGGAGTTTGGCGTTAGCCGTGAAAACCAGCGTTAGAGGCTCCTAACACTGGTTTTAGGCTAACTCCGGTATTTGGAGTCACTCAAAAAAGGGTCTAACGCTCACTTTTCAGCCGCGACTTTTCCATACTGCAGATCCCCTTACGTCATTTGCGTATCCTATCTTTTCAATGGGATCTTTCTAACTCCGGTATTTAGAGTCGTGTCTGAAGTGAGCGTTAGAAATCTAACGACAAAACTCCAGCCGCAGAAAAAAGTCAGTAGTTAAGAGCTTTCTGGGCTAACGCCGGTTCATAAAGCTCTTAACTACTGTACTCTAAAGTACACTAACACCCATAAACTACCTATGTACCCCTAAACTGAGGTCCCCCCACATCGCCGCCACTCAATTTATTTTTTTTAACCCCTAATCTGCCGACCGCAAAGCGCCGCCAGCTAAGTTATCCCTATGTACCCCTAATATGCTGCCCCTAACACCGCCGACCCCTGTATTATATTTATTAACCCCTAACCTGCCCCCCACAACATCGCCGCCAGCTACCTACAATAATTAACCCCTAATCTGCCGACCGCAAAGCACCGCCACCTACATTATAGCTATGTACCCCTAATCTGCTGCCCCTAACACCGCCGACCCCTATATTATATTTATTAACCCCTAATCTGCTCCCCACAACGTCGCCTCCACCTGCCTACACTTATTAACCCCTAATCTGCCGAGCGGACCGCACCGCTATTATAATAAAGTTATTAACCCCTAATCCGCCTCACTAACCCTATAATAAATAGTATTAACCCCTAATCTGCCCTCCCTAACATCGCCAACACCTAACTTCAAACATTAACCCCTAATCTGCCGACCAGAGCTCACCGCTATTCTAATAAATGTATTAACCCCTAAAGCTAAGTCTAACCCTAACACTAACACCCCCCTAAGTTAAATATAATTTAAATCTAACAAAATTAATTAACTCTTATTAAATAAATTATTCCTATTTAAAGCTAAATACTTACCTGTAAAATAAATCCTAATATAGCTACAATATAAATTATCATTACATTGTAGCTATTTTAGGATTAATATTTATTTTACAGGCAACTTTGTAATTATTTTAAGCAGGTACAATAGCTATTAAATAGTTAAGAACTATTTAATAGCTACCTAGTTAAAATAATTACAAATTTACCTGTAAAATAAATCCTAACCTAAGTTACAATTAAACCTAACACTACACTAGCAATAAATAAATTAAATAAAATACCTACAATTACCTACAATTAAACCTAACACTACACTATCAATAAATTAATTAAATACAATATGTACAAATAACTACAATGAAATAAACTAACTAAAGTACAAAAAATAAAAAAGTACTAAGTTACAAAAAATAAAAAAATATTTACAAACATAAGAAAAATATTACAACAATTTTAAACTAATTACACCTACTCTAAGCCCCCTAATAAAATAACAAAGACCCCCAAAATAAAAAATGCCCTACCCTATTATAAATTACTAAAGTTCAAAGCTCTTTTACCTTACCAGCCCTGAACAGGGCCCTTTGCGGGGCATGCCCCAAGAAGTTCAGCTCTTTTGCCTGTAAAAAAAAACATACAATACCCCCCCCAACATTACAACCCACCACCCACATACCCCTAATCTAACCCAAACCCCCCTTAAATAAACCTAACACTAAGCCCCTGAAGATCATCCTACCTTGTCTTCACCTCACCAGGTATCACCGATCCGTCCTGGCTACAAAATCTTCATCCAACCCAAGCGGGGGCTAGACATCCATCATCCGGTGGCTGAAGAGGTCCAGAAGAGGCTCCAAAGTCTTCATCCTATCCGGGAAGAAGAGTAGATCCAAACCGGCAACCATCATCTTCCAAGCGGCATCTTCTATCTTCATCCGATGAGGACCGGCTCCATCCTGAAGACCTCCGACGCGGACCCATCTTCATCCGGCGACGTCCAACTGAAGAATGACGGTTCCTTTAAGGGACGTCATCCAAGATGGCGTCCCTCGAATTCCGATTGGCTGATAGGATTCTATCAGCCAATCGGAATTAAGGTAGGAATATTCTGATTGGCTGATGGAATCAGCCAATCAGAATCAAGTTCAATCCGATTGGCTGATCCAATCAGCCAATCAGATTGAGCTCGCATTCTATTGGCTGTTCCGATCAGCCAATGGAATGCAAGCTCAATCTGATTGGCTGATTGGATCAGCCAATCGGATTGATCTTGATTCTGATTGGCTGATTCCATCAGCCAATCAGAATATTCCTACCTTAATTCCGATTGGCTGATAGAATCCTATCAGCCAATTGGAATTTGAGGGACGCCATCTTGGATGACGTCCCTTAAAGGAACCGTCATTCTTCAGTTGGACGTCGCCGGATGAAGATGGGTCCGCGTCGGAGGTCTTCAGGATGGAGCTGGTCCTCATCGGATGAAGATAGAAGATGCCGCTTGGAAGATGATGGTTGCCGGTTTGGATCTACTCTTCTTCCCGGATAGGATGAAGACTTTGGAGCCTCTTCTGGACCTCTTCAGCCACCGGATGATGGATGTCTAGAACCCGCTTGGGTTGGATGAAGATTTTGGAGCCAGGACGGATCGGTGATACCTGGTGAGGTGAAGACAAGGTAGGATGATCTTCAGGGGCTTAGTGTTAGGTTTATTTAAGGGGGGTTTGGGTTAGATTAGGGGTATGTGGGTGGTGGGTTGTAATGTTGGGGGGGGGTATTGTATGTTTTTTTTTACAGGAAAAAGAGCTGAACTTCTTGAGGCATGCCCCGCAAAGGGCCCTGTTCAGGGCTGGTAAGGTAAAAGAGCTTTGAACTTTAGTAATTTAGAATAGGGTAGGGCATTTTTTATTTTGGGGGTCTTTGTTATTTTATTAGGGGGCTTAGAGTAGGTGTAATTAGTTTAAAATTGTTGTAATATTTTTCTTATGTTTGTAAATATTTTTTTATTTTTTGTAACTTAGTTCTTTTTTATTTTTTGAACTTTAGTTAGTTTATTTCATTGTAGTTATTTGTAGGAATTGTATTTAATTAATTTATTGATAGTGTAGTGTTAGGTTTAATTGTAGGTATTTTATTTAATTAATTTAATGATAGTATAGTGTTAGGTTTAATTGTAACTTAGGTTAGGATTTATTTTACAGTTAATTTTGTTATTATTTTAACTAGGTAACTATTAAATAGTTCTTAACTATTTAATAGCTAATGTACATGGTTAAAATAATTACAAAGTTGCCTGTAAAATAAATATTAATCCTAAAATAGCTACAATGTAATGATATTTTACAGGTAAGTATTTAGGTTTAAATAGGAATAATTTATTTAATAAGAGTTAATTAATTTCGTTAGATTAAAATTATATTTAACTTAGGGGGGTGTTAGTGTTAGGGTTAGACTTAGCTTTAGGGGTTAATACATTTATTAGAATAGCGGTGAGCTCCGGTCAGCAGATTAGGGGTTAATAATTGAAGTTAGGTGTCGGCGATGTTAGGGAGGGCAGATTAGGGGTTAATACTATTTATTATAGGGTTAGTGAGGCGGATTAGGGGTTAATAACTTTATTATAATAGCGGTGCGGTCCGCTCTGCAGATTAGGGGTTTATAAGTGTAGGCAGGTGGAGGCGACGTTGTTGGGAGCAGATTAGGGGTTAATAAATATAATATAGGTGTCGGCGGTGTTAGGGGCAGCAGATTAGGGGTACATAGGGATAATGTAAGTAGCAGCGGATTACAGAGCGGCAGATTAGGGGTTAAAAATAATATGCAGGGGTCTGCGATAGCGGGGGCGGCAGATTAGGGGTTAATAAGTGTAAGGTTAGAGGTGTTTAGACTCGGGGTACATGTTAGGGTGTTAGGTGCAGACGTAGGAAGTGTTTATGCATAGCAAACAATGGGGCTGCGTTAGGAGCTGAACGCGGCTTTTTTGCAGGTGTTAGGGTTTTTTTTTCAGCTCAAACAGCCCCATTGTTTCCTATGGGGGAATCGTGCACGAGCACGTTTTTGAGGCTGGCCGCGTCCATAAGCAACTCTGGTATTGAGAGTTGAAGTTGCGTTAAAAATGCTCTACGCTCCTTTTTTGGAGCCTAACGCTGACATTATATGGACTCTCAATACCAGAGTTATTTTTATGGTGCGGCCAGAAAAAAGCCGGCGTTAGCTACGCGGGTCCTTACCGACAAAACTCTAAATCTAGCCGTTAATTTCTATGGGGAATATTTGAATATGCACACAATATTCTAATTTCAGCTTTTTGCACGCATCTGGGTTAGCGCTCGTGTGAAAACTGTTTACCTTCAACTTGTAATAGGAGCATTACCCGATGTGCGCAAAAATCTTACTTCTAGCGGAGTTAGCGCGAAAGTGGGAGCTTTAAATAAGGCTCCACATGTAATATGGCCCTAAATACTCAATGGCAATAGACTTACGTGTAAAAAAAGAGGTAAGGTATTATACATTTTGCTAAAATAAAGCTCTACTACTTCAGTACAGCAGATGGCAATGTTAAATGGACATAAAAGTGTGAAAGAAAAATGCTATAATATGGTCAAGCATTTTATAATTATACTATTGCTATACTATTGCTTGCATATAAATGTGTGTTAAGCTCTGCATAGAGTTTATAGTAAGCTTCAGAGCAGCAATTCACCAATGGGACCTAGGTGAAAACACCTGACAAGCCAATGACAAGAGACAAATGTGTGTAGGCACCTATTACCAGCTATTGCCTAGAAGTGCATTACAGTTACACTTGCTTTTCAACAAAGATACAGCAATATTAAAAAACAGGAATATAAAGCTTAGGCCCATTTTAGGTTCAGAACCCTGAATAGCACTTGCTTATTGGTGACTACATTTAGCCACCAATAAGCAAGCATAACTCGGGTTCTGAACCAAAAATGGGAAGGCTCCTAAGTTTTACATTCCAGCTTTTAAAATAAAGATAGCAAGAGAATGAAGAAACATTTATAATAGGAGTAAATTATAAAGTTGCTTAAAATTATATTGTCTATCTGAATCATTAAAGAAACATGATGCAAATCTCCCATTCCACCACATCCCAAAGGTGCTCTATTGGATTGAGATCTGGTGACTGTGGAGGCCATTGGAGTACAGTGAACTCATTGTCATGTTCAAGAAACCAGTTTGAGATTTGGCACATGGTGCATTATCCTGCTGGAAGTAGCCATCAGAAGATGGGTTCACTGTAGTCATAAAGGGATCGACATGGTCAGCAACAATACTCAGATAGGCTGTGGCATTTAAACAATGCTCAGTTTGTACTAAGGGGCCTAAAGTGTGCCAAGAAAATATCCCCCACACTATTACACCACCACCACCACCAGCTTGACATGTTGATACAAGGCATCATGGATCCATGCTTTCATGTTGTTTATGCAAAATTCTGACCCAACCATCTGAATGTCGCAGCTGAAATTGAGACTGATCACACCAGGCAACATTTTTCCAATCTTCTATTGTCCAATTTTGGTGAGACTGTCCGAATTGTAGCCTCAGTTTCCTCTTCTTAGCTGACAGCAGTGACACCCGGTGTGGTCTTCTGCTGCTGTAGCCCATCTGCTTCAAGGTTTATGCGTTTAGAGTGTTGTGCATTCAGAGATGGTATTCTGCATACCTTGGTTGTAACGAGTGGTTATTTGAGTTACTGTTGCTTTTCTATCATCTCAAACCAGTCTGCCAATTCTCCTCTGACCTCTGACATCAGCAAGTCATTTTCATCCACACAACTGCCGCTCACTGGATATTTTCTCTTTTTGGGATCACTCTCTGTAAACCCTAGAGAAGGTTGTGTGTGAAAATTAAAGTAGATCAGCAGTTTTTTAAATACTCAGACCAGCCTATCTGGCACCAACAACCATGCCACGTTCAAAGTCACTTAAATCACCTTTCTTCCCCATTCTGATGCTTAGTTTGAACTTCAGCAAGTTGTCTTGCATCTACATGCCTAAATGCATTGAGTTGCTGCCATGTGATTGGCTGATTAGCAATTTGTGTTACCAAACAATTGAACAGGTGTACCTAATAAAGTGGCCGGTATATATATATATATATATATATATATATATATATATATATATATATATATAGTCCTGAAGAAAAAGCGCACTCCTAAGGTCTTGATAATATTCCCACTTTAATGTGTTAAATATATATACACTGGCCACTTTATTAGGTACACCTGTTCAATTGCTTGGTAACACAAATTGCTAATCAGCCAATCACATGGCAGCAACTCATTTGTGATGTCTGGAGTGCACTTTGCCTTTTGTATATATATATATATATATATATATATATATATATATATATATATATATAAATATATATATATTTATAAACACAATTACAAATACATATTTAGCAATGTACAGTATATGTATGTGTCTCAATGAGACACATACATATACATTGAGCAATATTTATTTTAAATCATTTTTAGCAGACAGTGTTAATATGAGTGTAACTGTGCTTTGTAATGCATTTTTGAAGTGTTTTGTGCAACATTTTTGTTTCAGAAAAATTTTAACCACAGCTCTGAGAAAGCATTAAGGATTGAATCGTAAAGGGCGATTGTGTTAGTGAAATCACGATTTCGTTCCACTTCTATTAGCAAAATGGAAATGGCTTTCAAAAACACAATTGCGCAATTAAAAATCTTTTGCGGCTCACTTGCAATCTAGCCCTTAATGTTCCTTTAATCCTTGGATGATGACTAAATTTGGACACCCTGACCCCAATGAAGTAATTGTGCAAGATTATAATACACCACGAGGATGAGGAAAGAAGATATTTTTTGTAAAGACTAAATGGTACACGCACTGAACGGAGTTTATCATTTTTACTGAATGGGGTACATTACTCAGAGGCTTGGGGGCATATTTATCAAAGCGTCAACTGAAAATAAGCTGGAATTCCACGTTGTATTTGTCATGAGATTGATCCGCCGTAGTTATCAAAGCATTAAGATCGGCAAATGTTGACATTTGTGACGTAAAATACGATCCCGCAATCTCAATCTGACGCAAATTGATGCATGTTGTAAACAGTGGTATTCAAGCGGAATTGTGTTCATTCGCCCTCCTAATCGACACTATTTTAACCTCTCACTAAGTTATCAAAAATTCTACATTTACACTCGAGTATTTTCCGACTCAGCGTACTTGGTTTTCAATCCGCCACCTTTGAGGTCGCTGATGCCATAGAACTCAATGGGAGTCTGAAAACACAGAAAGCTTATGTTCGATGCTGCAAGAGAATAAAGCATATGACATAATAAAAGTAAATTAGAAACTTTATTAAATATGTATACCCTTTCTAAATCAAACAATATTATTGTTCCACATTTGGTGAAAAATACATTACTACTTATGGATTATGTTACAACTTTGTCTCTCATTACAAAGCAAGGGGACAATATTATTTCTGCATTTTGGTGCAAAGTTTTGCCCCAAACTTGTCGCACTAATAGATATAGAAATAAAAATGAAATAAATACACAACATAATGTAGCTAACTTCCGTTTTATTTTTTGGAAAAATCTATGTGCACCATGTTTGAGCCATGTAATACAAGTCCCACTCTTTACATTGCGCCATATTTGACTCAACACTTTTCGCACCAATTATGATGCAAACTCCTAAGCAACCCACACACTAGTTAATTTTTCCACCACTTTTGATTGGAATATGCATAATCACATGATTTATGACATCAGCCAATCTGATTCAACTACACATTATAAACTATCACAAACTAATCAAATTCATTACTCAATACTTGTGTCATTGATCACTTATCAGAACTGTAAGTGCCATTTGTTACATTGTGTATTGCTACATTGTGTATTATACTTTCAATTCGCAATTGTTCCTGCTCAGAATGATAATACATTTATACTATATACATATAGTGGTATAAATAAACACAGAGATATAAAAGACAACATTGTTTAGAACAAAAAAAGGAATTTACGGACATGTAAATATGTTTGCAAAAGATTTCTGACATAATACCCATAATACACACACATATATATATATATATATATATATATATTTTTTTATATATATATATATATATATATATATACACACAAGTATGTGCAACGATATATGTACAAATTCTAGGATTAATAATCATTTAAAAAAAATATTGGATAAAAGTATATCATGACTTCTAGAAATACAAATACACATTAATTAATGTGAAAGTATCATATAACAGATTTTGTTTGTATAACAAATCAATATAAAAATAACTTTCTATGAGATATTGTTTGTTGAGATATAAATGCAGCTATTAACAGTTGAAAAATAAAGATTAGCTTTAGAGAAATGTGCTTATTCATGGACAGTAAACAAATGGTATAAATAAAGTTGTGAAAAACCTGATTAACTGCGACATCGATGACTGTTAGTTAACAACAGTGCGATGCTCTTCGCACCGTACTTGACGCATAATTTTTTGACAGGTTTTTTGATAAATTAGGAGATCGAATTCAGGTCCACGGCAGCAATGTTTGGCGAGTGTATAGATGCCGGCGAATGCAACATAGTTGACGCTTTGATAAATAGGATCCCAAATGTTAAATTGTATAAAAAAGTTCCCTACTGTTTAGTAATTTTAGCAAATAAGGCAAAGAAATCGAAAGTGTGTGGGAATAACTGACCCAGTGAGTTAATGCTTCTTCCACATGTTCATTCTAATTAAAACTAAAATATATTTTAATGCTGTGTCAGAGCCAACTCTCCTTCTTACAGTGATACATGACTGGTTATTCAGGCTTTTTCATTTTCATTTCCTTTTTCTGGAAGGAGTCTCTAAGGGCACTGGGTCAATAGGTTTATAGACTGGATTTACTCTCGTACTACATTTCTCATCACTGTAGTTTCCTAAACATCAGTGTTGGAAAAAAATAAATAAAAAATTCAAATCTAAACTCCATGCAGATAAAAACCTGTTTTTAAAGGGACATTTGATTAAAAATATTTCTTTATGTGTTTTGCTTGCTTTTTCTATAATCTTCTGAAAATTGTTTTTTCACTTGTTTTTCCACTTTCCATGCTAAGGCTATAGTGAATTCTGCAGGAATCAGCACCTTAAGGCCTACTTATCAAGCCGTCAACTATGCTGCATTCGCCGGCCCCAATACGCTTGCCTGACATCGCTTAACATCGTGGCCATGGACCTGAATACGCTCTCCATATTTAACAAAAAAGCTGTCAAAAAGCTGCATACCTAGTACAGGGCAATGAGCAGCGGACTGTTGTTAACTAACAGTCATCGATCTCGCTGCTATGTGGCTTTTCACAGCTTTATTTGTATACTGTCACTAAACACCGCCACTATATTAAACTGTTTAACCCTTATCCCAACGCTCCCGGAGCCCACTGCAACTAAATAAAGTTATTAACCCCTATCCTGCCGCTCCTGGACCCCGCCGCAACTCTAATAAAGTAATTAACCCCTAATCTGCTGCTCCCAGACCCCGCATCCACCTACATTATGTTCTTAACCCCTAATCTGCCCCTACACCACCGCCACCTACATTATGTTTTTAACCCCTAATCTGCCACCCCCTACACCGCCGCCACCTACATTATGTTATTAACCCCTACCCCGCCGCTCCCGGAGCCCACCGCAACTAAATACATTTATTAACCCCTGACCTCCCACATCACTAGCACTAACTAAACCTATTAACCCCTAAACCAACAGCCCCCCACATTGACATAAACTAAATCAAACTATTAACCCCTAAACCTAACAACCCGCTAACTTTATATTAAATATTAACTCATCCCTATCTTATAATAAATTTAAACTTACCTTTAGATTTAAATTAAAATATATTAAACTATTAATTAATCTACCCTAACTAGTATACTAAAATTACATTAAACTATATTAAACTATTAATAACCTACCCTAACTATTATACTAAAATTACATTAAACTATATTAAACGAATAATGCATCTACCCTAACTATTAGACTAAAATTACATTAAACTACAAATTAAATTAACTATATTATATATTTAAACACCTAACCCTACTCAAATAATTTAAATATACACTAAAAAATTACAGTTACAAAAAATAACAACTAAGTTACAAAAAACAACAAACACTGAGTTACACAAAATAACAAACACTAAATTAAAAAAAATAATTAAACACTAAGTTACACAAAATAAAAAATAAATTATCAAAGATTTAAACTAATTACACCTAATCTAAGAGCCCTATGAAAATAAAAAAGCCCCCCAAATAAAAAAAAACCCTAGCCTACAATAAACTACAAATAGCCCTTAAAAGGGCCTTTTGCAAGGCATTGCCCCAGAGAAATCAGCTCTTTTGCCTGTAAATAAAAAATACAAATACCCCCCCAACAGTAAAACCCACCACCCACACAACCAACCCCCCCAAATAAAACCCTAACTAAAAAAACCTAAGCTCCCCATTGCCCTGAAAAGGGCATTTGGATGGGCATTGCCCTTAAAAGGGCATTTAGCTCTATTGCAGCCCAAACCCCTAATCTAAAAATAAAACCCAACAATAAACCCTTAAAAAATCCTAACACTAACCCCTGAAGATCCACTTACAGTTTTGAAGATCCGACATCCATCCTCCAAGAAGCCGGCAGAAGTCTTCATCCAAGCAGTCGAAGTCTTCATCCAAGCCATTGGAAGTGCCAATAGAATGTGAGCTCAATCCTATTGGCTGATTGGATCAGCCTATAGGAATGAAGCTCAATCCTATTGGCTGATTGCAACAACCAATAGGATTTTTTCAACCTTAATTCCGATTGGCTGATAGAATTCTATCAGCCAATCGGAATCTAAGGGACGCCATCTTGGATGACGTCATTTAAAGGAACATTCATTCGGGAAGAAGACGTCGAACGAAAAGGATGCTCCGCGTCGGATGTCTTAAAGATGGAGTCGCTCCGCGCCGGATGGATGAAGATAGAAGATACCGTCTGGGTGAAGACTTCTGTGGACTTGGATGAAGACTTCGGCTGCTGTTCCGATCAGCCAATAAAATGCGAGCTCAATCTGATTGGCTGATTGGATCAGCCAATCGGATTGAACTTGAATCTGATTGGCTGATTCCAATTTATTGATAGTGTAGTGTTAGGTTTAATTGTAGATAATTGTAGGTATTTTATTTAATTAATTTATTGATAGTGTAGTGTTAGGTTTAATTGTAACTTAGGTTAGGATTTATTTTACAGGTAATTTTGTAATTATTTTAACTAGGTAGCTATTAAATAGTTATTAACTATTTAATAGCTATTGTACCTAGTTAAAATAAATACAACGTTGCCTGTAAAATAAATATTAATCCTAAAATAGCTACAATATAATTATAATTTATATTGTATCTATATAAGGGTTTATTTTACAGGTAAGTATTTAGCTTTAAATAGGATTAATTTATTTAATAAGATTTATTTTATTTCGTTAGATTTAAATTATATTTAACTTAGGGGGGTGTTAGTGTTAGGGTTAGACTTAGCTTTAGGGGTTAATACATTTATTATAGTAGCGGTGAGGTCTGGTCGGCAGATTAGGGGTTAATAATTGTAGGTAGGTGGCGGCGACGTTGGGGGGGGCAGATTAGGGGTTAATAAATATAATATAGGGGTCAGCGGTGTTAGGGGCAGCAGATTAGGGGTACATAGGGATAATGTAGGTTGCAGCGGTGTACGGAGCGGGTGATTAGGGGTTAATAATAAAATGCAGGGGTCAGCGATAGCGGGGGCGGCAGATTAGGGGTTAATAAGTGTAAGGTTAGGGGTGTTTAGACTCGGGGTACATGTAAGGGTGTTAGGTGCAGACTTAGGAAGTGTTTCCCCATAGGAAACAATGGGGCTGCGTTAGGAGCTGAACGCTGCTTTTTTGCAGGTGTTAGGTTTTTTTTCAGCTCAAACACCCCCATTGTTTCCTATGGGGGAATCGTGCACAAGCACGTTTTTGAAGCTGGCCGCGTCCGTAAGCACCGCTGGTATTGAGAGTTGCAGTGGCGGTAAATTATACTCTACGCTCCCTTTTTGGAGCCTAACGCAGCCCTTCTGTGAACTCTAAATACCAGCGGTATTTAAAAGGTGCGGGGGAAAAAAAGCATGCGTAGCTAACGCACCCCTTTCGCCGCAGAACTCTAAATCTAGCCGAGTGTTTGTTATTTTTTGTAACTTAGTGTTTGTTATTTTTTTGTAACTTAGTTGTTAGTTTTTTGTATCTTAGTAATTTTTTAGTGTAGATTTAAATTATTTGTAGACATGTGCAATTCGGTTCGGATCGATTTGGAAATTCGGAAAATTCGGAGATTCGGATCGATCCGAATTTCCGAATTAAAATACTGCAGAATTTACCGAATAAATCCGAATTAGTTCGGATTTATTCGGTAAATTCGGATGGCCATGGATTACACTAGTATTGTACAGTATATTAGGTTATATCACTCTGCTATGGGTTACACTTAATATACAGTACATAATACTAGTCTAATACACAGCACACATTCCGAAATTCTGAATTTCTGAACCGAATCCAGACAAATTGTTTCGAATCCGAATGAATCCGAAACAAATCTGAAACAAATTAATTCAAAGTTTTCCGAATTCGAATCGATCCGAAATGAAATTCGAAAAACTCTGAATCGATCCGAACCGAAACAAATTTTTCGATCATCCACATATCTAATTATTTGAGTAGGGTTAGGTGTTTAAATATATAATATATTTAATTTAATTTGTAGTTTAATGTAATTTTAGTCTAATAGTTAGGGTAGGTTAATTATTAGTTTGATATAGTTTAATGTAATTTTAGTGTAATAGGGTAGATTAATTATTAGTTTAATATAGTTTAATGTAATTTTAGTATAATAGTTAGGGTAGATTATTATCAGTTTAATATAGTTTAATGTAATGGTGGTATAATAGTTAGGGTAGGTTAATTTTTAGTTTAATATAGTTTAATTTAAATCTAAAGGTAAGTTTAAATTTATTATAAGATAGGGATGAGTTAATATTTAATATAAATTTAGCGGGTTGTTAGGTTTAGGGGTTAATAGTTTAATTGAGTTGATGGCGATGTGGGGGGCTGGAGGTTTAGGGGTTAATAGGTTTAGTAAGTGGTAGTGATGTGGGAGGCCAGGGGTTTAGGGGTTAATACATTTATTTAGTTGTGGTGTCGGGAGTGGCAGAATAGGAGTTAATAAGTATAATGTAGGTGGTGGCGGCGGTGTAGGGAGTGGCAGATTAGGGGTTAATAGCTTTTATTTAGGTGGTGGCGATGATGGGATGGCAGAATAGGGGTTAATAAGTATAATGTAGGTGGCGGCGGTATAGGGGGTGGCAGATTAGGGGTGTTTAGAATCAGGGTACATGTTAGGGTGTTAGGTGTAAAGGTAACTTTTATTCTCCCATAGGAATCAATGGGATATCGGGCAGTAGCGAACATAAGCTTTCGCTGATTTCAGACTCTCATTGATTCCTATGGCATCCGCCACCTCCAGGGCAGCGGATTGAAAAGCAAGTACGCTAGGCCGGAATAGTGGCGAGCGTACCTGTTAAATATTTATTAACTAGCAAAAGTAGTCAGAAAGTGCTGAATTTCCATTCGGAACATCTGTAATGATGCAAGCATCGATCTGTGTCGGACTGAGACCGGTGGATCGTATGTTACATCACAGATTTCAACTTTTGCCGGTCTGTAGGCTTTGATAACTAACGGGAATCAGGCTCTCCACAATTACGCTGCGGAATTCAAGCATATTTGTGGTTGACGGCTTGATAAATAGGCCTCCTTGACTCAACATACATGCAAAGGGGCATATTTATCAAGGGATCAATCTCAGTGCATTTGTCGGTGTCAATACGCTTGCCAGACATCACCAAGCATCGCTGACGCGGATCCAAATACAATACCCTTATTTATTAAAAAAATGTCAAAAACACGCGCATCAAGTACGGCGCGATGAGCATCAGACAGTTGTTAACTAACAGTCATCGATGACGCAGTTATTCAGGTTTTTCCCAACTTTATTTATACCATTTCCTTACTGTCCATGAACAAGCACATTTCTCTAAAGCTAATCTTTTATTTTTCATCTGTTAATGTCCAAGAAATAGGTAGATTTTTACCTCAACAAACAATATCTCAAAGAACATTATTTTTATATTTATTTGTTATATGATACTTTCACATAAATTAATGTGTACTTGTATTTCTAGTAGTCATGATATGCTTTTATCTCATGATTTTTTTGTAAATGATTAATGATGTCGCGAATAGTTCGCTGGCGAATAGTTTCCGGCGAACATAGCATGTTCGCGTTCGCCGCGGCGGGCGAACATATGCGATGTTCGATCCGTCCCCTATTCATCATCATTGAGTAATACTTTGACCCTGTACCTCACAGTCAGCAGACACATTCCAGCCAATCAGCAGCAGACCCTCCCTACCAGACCCTCCTACCTACTGGACAGCATCCATTTTAGATTCATTTGGAAGCTGCATTCTTAGTGAGAGGAGGGACAGTGTAGCTGCTGCTGATTTAATAGGGAAATCGATAGCTAGGCTAGTGTTTTCAGTGTCCACTACAGTCCTGAAGGACTCATCTGATCTCTGCTGTAAGGACAGCACCCCAAAAAGCCCTTTTTAGGGCTAGAACATGAGTCTGCTTTTTTTTTTTTTCCTGTGTAATCTATTTTCAGTTGCCTGCCTGCCTGCCAGCGTGTGTGTCAGGCTTACAGCGTATACTGTGCCCACTTGCCCAGTGCCACCACTCATATCTGGTGTAACAGTAGTGTAGATTTAAAAAAAACAACACTTTTTTGACTGTGTTAAATAATAGCAGTCAGTTTCCTTCACACGTGTGCGTTTCAGTGACTGCCTGCCAGGGCACAGTGTCACCCCAGTGCAACTCATATCTGGTGTAACAGTAGTGTACATTTAAAAAAAAACAACACTTTTTTGACTGTGTTAAATAATAGCAGTCAGTTTCCTTCACACGTGTGCGTTTCAGTGCCTGCCTGCCAGGGCACAGTGTCACCCCAGTGCAACTCATATCTGGTGTAACAGTAGTGTACATTTAAAAAAAAATACAATTTTGACTGTAATAGATTGAATAGCAGTTAGTTGTCTAGAAGCGTGTGTGTCAGGCCTACAGCGTCTACTCTGCAAACTTCTGCCAGTGTACAGTGCCACTCATATCTGTTGTCACAGTAGTTTGCACGCATAGTACCACTAATCGAAAAAAAAATGACAGGAAGAGGCAGGCCACCCCGCAGGGGCCGTCGTGTTCGCGGTGCTGTGATTCCCTTTGGTCCTAGAATAATGCCCAGTGTTCAGAGGCCACGTACCCCAAACTCAAACAGTTCTGAGGACATAGTTGACTGGCTAACACAGGACACCCAATCTTCTACAGCTTCTGCTCGGAACCTTGACACACCATCCTCCTCCAGCTTTGCTTCGAGCACCTCTCAAGTTACCACTCGCCCGCCTGCCGCCACCACCAACTCTAGCACCACAGCCGCTTCACTTGATCTGTCAGAGGAGTTATTTACACATCAGTTTGAAGAAATGAGTGAAAGTGATGCGCAACCATTATTGCCAGAGGATGTAGATAACAGGGATATGTCTCAGTCAGACAGCATTACACACATGGACGTACGGTGTGATGATGATGATGTTGTACCCGCTGCTGCTTCCATTGTTGAGTTGTCAGATACAAGTGAAGCAGTTGATGATGACGATGCGTCCGTGGATGTCATGTGGGTGCCCGCTAGAAATCGATGCCATATACACGTCCCCTGATAGGGGATGTAACAGGGATTAAACTGATATGAATAGTACTACTTAACACACCACTCCTATGTGGTGGCACATTAGATTGCACGCGCAGTGCACCAAATTTGAAGTAGGAGGACCGACCAAGCATCTTTTTCCATCTCCCGGTTCCTAAAATCGATGCCATATACACGTCCCCTGATAGGGGACATAACAGGGATTAAACTGATAAGAATAGTACTACTTAACACACTACGCCTATCTGGTGGCACATTAGATTGCGCGCGCAGTGCCCCAAATTTGAAGTAGGAGGACCGACCAAGCATCTTTTTCCATCTCCCGGTTCCTAAAATCGATGCCATATACACGTCCCCTGATAGGGGATGTAACAGGGATTAAACTGATAGGAATAGTACTACTTAACACACCTTATAATAACGCAGAGAGAGGCAACGCAGAGAGAGGAGTCAGAGGAGGAAGGTGGCTTTGAGGAGGTGGAAGACCAAACACAGCAGGCATCCCAGGGGGCTTGTTGTCACCTTTCGGGGACCCTTGGTGTTGTACGTGGCTGGGTGGAGGAAGAGACCTTCAATGACATCAGTGAGGACAAGGAACGGGACATGGCTAGCTTGGTATCCAACCGTGTGCAAATGGGGAGTTTGCTGTTGTACAAATGGACTGTTTGCGGTTGTTTGCGGTGCGTTAAAGGGACAGTCTAGGCCAAAATAAACTTTCATGATTCAGATAGAACATGTAATTTTAAACAATTTTCCAATTTACTTTTATCACCAATTTTGCTTTGTTCTCTTGGTATTCTTAGTTGAAAGCTTAACCTAGGAGGTTCATATGCTAATTTCTTAGACCTTGAAGCCCACCTCTTTCAGATTGCATTTTAACAGTTTTTCACCACTAGAGGGTGTTAGTTCACGTATTTCATATAGATAACACTGTGCTAGTGCACGAGAAGTTATCTGGGAGCAGGCACTGATTGGCTAGACTGCAAGTCTGTCAAAAGAACTAAAAAAAGGGGCAGTTTGCAAAGGCTTAGGTACAAGATAATCACAGAGGTTAAAAGTATATTATTATAAATGTGTTAGTTATGCAAAACTGGGAAATGGGTAATAAAGGGATTATCTATCTTTTGAAACAATAAAAATTCTGGTGTAGACTGTCCCTTTAAACGGGGAGTTTGGTCTGTCACTGTGAAGCGGGCGTAACCCTTACACTACCTGATCGATACAACATCATACCTGATGTTTTAAAGCATGTTATTCCAAACAATTTAGGAATGTTAGGTGATTTATGCCCTTTAAGGATTAAAACCAGACTCTGCATCAACTATGTAATTTTCCATGGGAGTTTTGGCATGGATCCCCCTCCGGCATGCCACAGTCCAGGTGTTAGTCCCCTTGAAACAACTTTTCCATCACTATTGTGGCCAGAAAGAGTCCCTTTGGGTTTTAAAATTTGCCTGCCTATTGAAGTCTATGGCGGTTCGCCCGTTCGCGAACTTTTGCGGAAGTTCGCATTCGCCATTCGCGAACCCAAATTTTTATGTTCGCAACATAACTTTAAATGATTATTAATGCTAGAATTTGTACATATATCTTTGCACATACTTGCGTATATATATATATATATAAAATTATTTATATATATATATATATATATATATGGCTGTGTGTTATGTCATAAATCTTTTGCAAACATATTTACATGTCCCTAAGTTCCTTGTTTTGTTCTAAACAATGTTGTCTGTCATATCTCTGTGTTTATTTATTCCACTTTATGTATATAGTGTAAATGTATTATTATTCTGAGCAGAAATAATTGCAAATATAACATGTAATTATGGTATCATATGTATTTAATTGCAATCAATGGATTTTTTAAGAGCTGGGACAGTTTTCTCTCTGTACCTGTGTAACCCCTCCTGATTGCAATCTAGTTTTAAAAACCACCCTACACAGGTGTTATAAAATGGGCTGGCATAAAAGATGACATTTCTTACTGAAAAATAAATTCAATAGAAGGAAGAAATACACTGAAAACAACATGACAGCAAAGAGGTGATTTCAAGTTCTGCTGTATCTGAATCATGACAGTTTAATGTTAGGTGGGCTATCCTTTTGAGCTATCAGTTTAAGATAATATTGAATCAAACATCAATTTGAATTTAAAAATCATTGTTTAAAATATTACACTGTGTGTCCTAATTTCAGCATCAATGTTTATCTTTAATACTAATTTCACATATACATACTTTCAAAGTATAATACACAATGCAACAAATGACACAAGTTCTGATAAGTGATCAATGAAACAAGTATCGAGCAATTTGATTCGTTAGTGATAGTTTAAAATGTATATTTGAATCAGATTGGCTGATGTCATAAATCATGTGATTTTGCATATTCCAATCAAAAGTGGTAGAAAAATTCACTAGTGTGAGGGTTATTTAGGAGTTTGCGTCATAATTGGTGCGAAAAGTGTTGCGTCAAAATTGGTGCGAAGTGGAAAGTGTGACTTGTATTACATGGCTTATACATGGTGCACATAGATTTTTCACAAAAAATAAAAAGGAAGTTAGATATATTATGTTCTGTATTTATTTCATTTTTATCTCTATATATATTAGTGCAATAAGTTTGGGGCAAAACTTTTCAACAGATTATTTAAACGTATATTACGTTACAAATTTCAACATTCGCCGATCTTGACACTTTGATAACTACGGCGAATCAATCTTGCGACAAATACGACATGAGATTCAAGCATATTTTCAGTTGACGCTTTGTGTGTGTATGTATATATATATATATATATATATATATATATGTATATATATATATATATATATATATATATATATAGTATATAGTATATATGCATATAGAAATAGTATAGAAATAAAGGGAACCCAGTTAAACATGCTTATGTGAGCAAAATCATTATAATATTAAATTCAGTATCGACAAAACTAGGCTTCTTTAGCTGGTAATTACTATTTGCAAACAGTTGATGATGATTACCAACAAGAGCTATTTCATGTATTTCTTGAAGTTCAGTAAGAAAGCTACAAATCTAGTTTTATATCAAACAAACTACACCACGCAGTTTGTAATCTTAGCTCTTTCAGTGTAGTAACAGAACATGCGATATGCTTAATTTTTTCAATGGGCTGAAATACATGTGAAGCTTAGCTCATGATGCCACATCAATTGATTTTTATAGTTTATTGTAGTACTGGAGTGAGTTACCTTAGAGGCAATATAGATTTAATTAGGAGGCTTTCATCATGAGTAATAATGGGCTAGATTTAATAAAGCCGGTTTTAAAATTGAGCTGCTACTGCAAGATCTGTCAGCTCTGGGGGGTCTCTTCCTGAATTGAAAAAATAAATACAATTCAAGGGACATGCAATACAGTTCTGGATGATAAAGAGAGATAAAGTAAAAATTTGAGTCAGTAAAATTGGTGTTATACATTTCATATATCAAGGTATTTTGTATTTAAATTGTAGCTACACTGCGGCACAACAAAGGCAAAATACAAATGGTCCGATTGTTGCCTTATGGTACAAAGTGATGGAAAGACAAGTTGCTTAAAGTGACACTCAAGTCAAAATGAAACTTCATGATTCAGATACAGCATGTCATTTTAAACAAATTTCCAATTTACTTCCATTAACAAAATGTGCACAGTCTTTTTATATTTATACTTTTTGAGTCACCAGCTCTTACTGAGCATGTGCAAGAATTCACAGTATATACGTATATGCATTTGTGATTGGCTGATGGCTGTCACATGATACAGGGGGAGTGGAAATAGACATAACTTTGCAATGTATTTAAAAAAAAATCTACTACTCATTTGAAGTTCAGACTAAGTGCTATTGCATTGTCTTCTTATCATGCATTTGTTGATTATGCAAATCTATTGTATTGACTGGTGCTTTAACTTGGCATGTAATATTGCATAATACTTGCCTTGTGCAATGTCTGCCCAATCTTTAATTGGAAATCATCACAAAAGAATGTGAAAGCAGGGGGCAACCCTTCCTCAGAGTGCATAAGAAAGCCTGACATGGAACCCATAGAGTAAATTCATCACACTGCCAGTGCCACTTGCATGGCTAGAACTAAATCAATTTAAATAGGTGTGTGAACCTGGAAGTTCTGGCGAGCGGCCTCCCATAAAAGCTAATGAAGCTATCACGGAATGCAGAACCTCACAGGGGAGAGAGAATGTTACATAGACCAACAGGCACTGATAATAAACACACCAGTTGCGCTGCTTTAGCCCTTTGGATTCATTTTACATTTGAAAAATAGAGTTTGCTTTGAAATGTGTACTTTTTGTTATCTATTTTTAAAGGTGATCAATACGTGTAAACCCTGCAAACACTTGACTATATTGAATTAAAAAAAAAAAAAAACATTCTTCAAAAGTTTAAATATTTTTTTTAAAGTGTTTTAATGAAAAGTAGGAATAAATGTAACAGTGTTCTTATATATTTGTTCCCTTTTTTATTTTAAAGAAAACACATTTTCAAAGAACAATAACATAATAACACAATAACATAATCATGTGTTGGAAGAAATAAAATGTTGCTGAACATAAAAAGATCAAGATGTGTAAAATCTAAACCTGTATAATGATATGTTTGCTGAACAGCAGGTATCCAATTGCCAGTGTTCCTTTAAAGATCTTAGACTACATATGCTTCATATAATACATAATTGAATACGTTTTAAACCAAACATTCGTGTGCATTCATGCTTGCATTTCCAAACTTTTCAACCTCCCACTGGACTTTAACAATTACATCATTACATATCTCATTCTTTTATTTGCAGATATCTCCTGATTATTACCTCATACCTTTGATGCCAAATTCTTATAGGAAGTCTAAAATTAAAATTCCAAGATTCAAATAGAGCACACAATTGTAAACAACTTTCTAATTTGCTTTCATTACCAAAATGTGCACAATCTTTCTTATATTTACAGTTTCTGAGTGCACCAGCTCCAACTGAGTATGTGTAAGAAATCACAGTCAATACGTATATGCAGTTTGTGATTGGTTGATGCTGTCACATGAAGCAGGGGGGGGGGAATCTACTACTCATTTAAAATTCAGAATAAGTGTTATTGTTTTTGTTATGATGCATTTATTGATTATGTAATTCTACAAAAAATATTAGCACTAACTCTCTCTTCCCAAAGACTTCTATGGCGCACACTACAAAAGCCTCTTTTGGCTTTCACTTGTGCGCTAGGACAGCTGCGCTAAAGCCAAAGTTGCATTGAATACTTCAAATACCTATATTTTACACATATAAAAACATCAATAAAAAACTGCAAAAGGTAATATCCAGAGAACAGAGGTACAGAAGCGTAATAGTAAGAAAGGTCACAATCTTAGTTGGATCGTGGTGTAGATAAAGCTTTTATTGGCATATACGTTTAAAACTTACAATACACGGGACATACTGAAGAGGAGTGTAGGTACAAACAGGACAGGTGCCTACATTAGATGACATAGGCACCTGTCCTGTTTGTACCTACACTCCTCCTCTTCAGTATATCCGGTGTATTGTAAGTTTTAAACGTATATGCCAATAAATGTGAACTTTTATCTACACCACGATCCAAGATTGTTGCCTTTCTTACTATTATGCTTCTCTACCTCTGTTCTCTGGATATTACCTTTTGCACCAGGGATTCTTTCAGGTGCTGCACATGCCTTAGCTGGGGAAGCAACGGCTGTTATCTGGAGTCGGCAGAAAGCAAACTAAGTGATAGCTTTTCTCATTTCTATGTTTATAAAAACATAAATACACATAAATAAACATGTATACAAATATATACAAATATATACATCCACACATATATATATATATATATATATATATATATTCAGTCACATTAATTGGAGTAGGCGTGTAAGTCCAGTGATTTTGATACCAAAATATCAAGAGTATTGCATTGAGCAATGATACTTTTTTATTGGACTAACTATAAATTTATAAGTTTTCAGGATATTCCTCCTTTTCTCAAGTCTATACTGCTTCAGATTTGAGAAAAGGAGGAATATCCCAAACGTATATACAGGTATATATATATATATATATATATATATATATATATATATATATATACACATACATACATAGAGAAGCACACCCACAGGAACGAACAACCAGCTCAATAACATTGTTAGCCTGTTCTATGGCTATTTATCACCTGGGTGCAGCATTTTTTAGCCCAGTAATGCTTTTTACAGAGTTGAACTCTCCTGTATATCAGTCTGATCCAGCCTATTAAGGTCAGTCCAATATAGTAGTCCAAATACTAGGCAATTCCTCTCTGAACAAGGAACACAGCAACCTCAGATGATCATTTCAGCCATCATTGGGCAAGGTCTCAATGTCTAGTTGCCCCTTTTCCCTTAGGGAGACATGAAGGGATACGTAACCCAAAATTTTTCTTTCATGATTAAGATAGAGCATGCAATTTTAAGCAACTTTATATTTTACTCCTATTATCAATTTTCTTTGTTCTCTTACTATCTTTATTTGATAAAGAAGGCATCTAAGCTACGGAGCCAGACAATTTTTGGTTCAGATCCTGGATATCATTTATCCACCAATCAGAAAGGACAACCCAAGTTGTGAACCAAAAATGGGTCGGCTTCTAAACTTACATTCTTGATTTTCAAATAAAGATAGCAAGAGAATGATGAAAAATTGCTAATAGGAGTAAATTAGAAAGTTGCTTAAAATTGCATGCTCTATCTAAATCCTGAAAGATAAAATTTGGGTTCAGTGTCCCTTTAATACATACAGGGAGAAGTGCACTCACAGGAACCAACAACCAGCTCAATAGCATGGTTAGCCTGTTCTATGGTGATTTACCACCTGGGTATAGCTTCTTACTAAACAAGGAACACAGCAAACCGAGACAATCGTTTTGGTCTTCATTGGGTCTCGTTAGTGAGGTGTAGACATATTCCTCTAAACACATTTAACAAGGAGTCCACATGTAATTGCCCCTTTTTCCCTTTAGGGAGACTTAATACATACAGAGAGAAGCACACTTCTATGTTCTATGGTGATTTACCACCTGATTGCAGCTTCTTTTTAGCTCAGTATATACAGTATACACCCTTTGCTAAGCTGTTTTGGAACTTTAAGATGCAGCTCACAATAAATGCAAACCACACATATTATACATTGTTTTTTTTAATAGACACAATACTGGAACTATAACATTATTTTATGTATAGATCATGAAGTTAGAAATCTACAACAAAAAAGGGTGAAAATGCAAATTTTCATTCAAATTTTAATAAAAAACGTTGTAAGCAATAGTGTAAACAATAGTGTGGGTGTGGTCATTTTTAAAAAGAAGAAGGGGTCTGCCATTAGGGGCTCTACTCAAAAAAATGCAAATTATTATTCAAACCAGGTGATTACTTTTACCCCAGTGATCAGCTGTTTATTAAAACCAATCTAAGGGATTTATTTTGAAGAGGAACTTCTGGGCTTTAAAGCAAGGGGTTTGGCGGCTCTCTAGGCCTTTTTGATGATACTCCTAGCCTGCAGAAAGTGTATTACTTAAAGGGACACTGAACCCAAATTTTTTCTTTTGTGATTCAGATAGAGCATGCAATTTTAAGCAATTTTCTAATTTACTCCTATTATCAAATTTTCTTAATTCTCTTGGTATCTTTATTTGAAAAGCAAGAATGTAAGTTTAGATGCCGGCCCATTTTTGGTGAACAACCTGGGTTGTTCTTGCTGATTGGTGGACAAATTAACCCACCAATAATAAGTACTGTCCAGGGTCTAAACCAAAAATTGGCTGGCTCCTTAGGTTAAATGCCTTCTTTTTCAAATAAAGATAGCAAGAAAACTATGAAAAATTTATAATAGGAGGGGGCGGAGCTAATCGCCAAAGAGACAAGACGCATGATATGATAGCTCCCGGCTTTATCAATGAATGTGGGGGACTAATTTAGGCTTAATGCCTCTTAAGTGATAGAAAGTATACTTTATTCTCTGTCTCAGAGCCTGCAGTTCAGTTTGGAAAAAGTGCTGGATGTGGGTTGCTGATTGAGGTCAGAATTACTAACTAAGGCCTAGCTGGAAGTTGCGATGAGCATGGAGGAGCATCACATGACTATATTGGCCCTATTCGACTACTACCATAACAAGCTAATGAACCGACTAGACAGGCTTATCCAACTCAACCGACCTCTAGGTTTCGAGGCGAGGTGACGTTAGTCCCGTAGAAGGAGAGAATCTCATACCCAAGAGTGAAGCTGTTACCCCGGGGACTTCTGTCTGTCACTTCTTATCGGAAGCGGCCACCCACCTAGATGCTCCCTTAGCTTGCACCAGTAGCGATCACCTATCATATACTTCTGACCGGGGAGACCCGATCGACCCTCAGGAGCAGAGGGAAATTCCTGCCTGGCAGCAGAAAGCAGCAGTCATGGGAGGTATTGAAGATGAGGCTCCCAACAAGCTGAGCAGTGGGCCCGTGAGTATGTGTGGCCAGAAACTTGCAACTGCAGTGATGTACAGTTCTAACAGGAGGTCCCTTGTCTTCCACTGTCCCGATGCTATGCCAAATGTTTGTCCCTTTGCATTGATATGTGCGCTGGTCCCCCAGGATCCTTGGAGTTATGGTGGGGCTCTGTATCAGCGGAACTGTGTTTGCTGGAGAACCGGCGTGGGCTGAGTCTACATATCATCTTGGTGACCTCGCACAGATACTCTAGCGAAAACATGTAACCTTACATGGCACAAGCAGTGACTCTTTAGCCTCATTTCCTCCTACTTTATGATGGCAATGTTGCCTGAGACTATATTAGGGGAGACCAATTATGTAATTTAAGGATAAGAGAGCAATGATCATATAATGTATATCTAAGTGACATTCTAAGCTGCAAACGCTGAACCTAGCACCCTTGGAGTTTTTACTGGATGTATTTTTGCAACTTTATTCTTACTTATAGCCTTTCAAAAGTCTGTCCCCTGCATTTTATTGCAGCCTCTTTTTGAAAGTGTATGTTGCTGGGAAAGAGAGGGCTTACATTAAATTATAACCTGGGTAACATGGCCTATATAAATAACGGGACTCTGTAGTCAGTTTTTCATGGTACTAGTTGTCAATATACTCTATTATCTCCTTTACTATAGGCAGCTCTGTCTCTATATACATGGGCTGTTTCTTTACATATTTATTGAAGGTTGTTTAGTTTTAAATGATGTTAAGTTGCTATATCAATATTCTATGTTTTTATATAAGTTGCTCCTCTCCCACCTTTGTTGGAGGCTGTCTGTATCTTTGTTGATCTGTGTGAATACCTGCAATATGAAATGATGCCCTGAATGTCAGAACCTAGCAATATATATATCTTTACTATGTACTGGTAATCTCCTAGTCTCATGCCTCTAGCAGTACACCTAGAAGACATTGCCTACATTATAGTGCCTTGATCCAGATGATTCTAGGGCCAATTAACTTGTTAGATATATAAATTAGCAACAGAAGGATACGCTATTTTCGGTTTACCCTCCGCCCCCCACCAATCTTGTGCGGTTAGGGTTAAATCATCTCTCCTCCGCATACCTTTTTGACTGAGTTTAGTAGTCTCTGTCCGACCTGCAGAGCCATGACTTAGTCTTTCCATGCATCTATGTAAAATGGCTCTCGGGGTTCCAACACTGGAAATATAATTTTGTTTATGATTTTATGCTTACCTGAAGTGCATCCAGGATAATAGTCTTAATAATGCTTTTATCTCTATAACAGCTCAGTGTTAATAGATAATTCGGTTTAAACTAGCAACTGAGGACTGTTCTGCATCTCGCTTTTATCAACCGCCGACTTACACAGAGCTACATGGGTGCCCTCCTTATGTTTTTCTACTTTAATATTGATAGTTCATCCCAGAATTTGTATTTACCCCATATACGCTGAAACTGCAATTTTACTATTATCTCCATTAACATGCCCTCAATTGTTTTGCTTAGTTTCTGGTCCCTTGACTAGACCTGTTTGTCTGAGGACATCGCAAAGCTATATGATTTAAAAAATGAGGTGCCTAAAATGTTATGTCAAGTCAGTATAATGTATATGGTGAAGTGTAACCTGTTGATGAGACTGTTGTGTATATGCTATTCTAACCTCAATAAAAAATTATTTAAAAAAAAAAATTATAATAGGAGTAAATTAGAAATTTGCTTAAAATTGCATGTTATCTGAATCACGAAAGAAAAAATGTGGGTTCAGTGTCCCTTTAAACTGTGAGCTGAGAAAGAGAAGTTTTTATACTTACCCCCCATATCCACCTCCCTTATGCAGGGTGATGTCACAAACAACCTAGATTCCCCCATAAATGCCCACCTGCTTAACCACTTCGTAACAAGCCTTAAATACAGGGCGGCGCAATTAGCTCCAAAAGTTTTTTCTTTTAATATCACTTCAATGATTTGCTACCAAAGTAACTATCATCATCAACTCCAGTAAGTCCAGATTGTTTTTAAATTAGTAGAAGAAAATAACTACAGCAAATAAAATGTTAATGTATTCCTAAAGCTTTTTCTCTTGTCTGATATGTAAATTTACTGCAAGAGTAAAGAAAAATCTTGTAATTACCAAGTCCTAGATTAAAAGTGAGGCAGTATATTATACGAGATTTCTGGGATAATATCCATACTGCAAGTATATCACAAAAATCTATACACTCGTATTGCAAGTTAAAAGTAATGCTTTCTCGCTCAAGCATATATATCACTCGAGTACAAATGAATAGAACTGAAAGTAAAGCATGATTCTCATTGTGAAGTTACAAGAAACCTACCCATTACACATAATACAAATGCAAATCAGTGATACAATGGGGATTCAGCAGGGATATCCCTTACAATTTAGTTGTTTACATTGATATACAGTGTGAAAAGACAATAGCAATTTACATGTGTGAAATTAACTTTTTCACTTCCAAAATAATAGCAAAACTTGTAAGCTGAATAAGTCATATTTTTGAGCTGGGGCATTATGGCAATACAGTACATGTGTGTAGGAGGTGTAATTTAAATGCATTATACTGCAAAATTGTTCATTATCATTTTTCCTACATTCGTTATTGTAAAAAATACCCATTTGCTATGAAGTTATTTTAATCACTTAACCCATTAATGACCACAGCACTTTTCCATTTTCTGTCCGTTTGGGACCAAGGCTATTTTTACATTTTTGTGGTGTTTGTGTTTAGCTGTAATTTTCCTCCTACTCATTTACTGTACCCACACATATTATATACCGTTTTCCTCACCATTAAATGGACTTTCTAAAGATACCATTATTTTCATTATATCTTATAATTTACTATAAAAAAATTAAAATCTGAGGAAAAAATTGAAAAAAAACACACTTTTTCTAACTTTGACCCCCAAAATCTGTTACACATCTACAACTATTGCTATTTCCAAACCACCTTTTTTCAAAATTATCTATAGTTACATAGAAACACTGATATCTTTAAGGAATCACTTGACATGTATATATTTTTTTAGAAGACATCCCAAAATATTGATCTAGGCTCATTTTGGTATATTTCATGCCACCATTTCACCGCTAAATGCGATCAAATAAAAAAAAATATTTACTTTTTCACAAATGTTTTCACAAACTTTAGGTTTCTCACTGAAATTATTTACAAACAACTTGTGCAATTATGGCATAAATCATTGTAAATGCTTCCCCGGGATCCCCTTTGTTCATAAATAGCAGACATATATGGCTTTGGCTTTGCTTTTTGGTAATTAGAAGGCAGCTAAATGCCACTGCGCACCACACATGTATTATGCGCAGCAGTGAAGGGGTTAATTAGGGAGCATGTATGGAGCTTCTAGTGTTAATTTTAGCTTTAGTGTAGTGTAGTAGACAACCCCAAGTATTGATCTAGGCCCATTTTGGTATATTTAATGCCACCATTTCACCCCCAAATGCGATCAAATTAAAAAAAATGTTACTTTTTCACAATTTTAGGTTTCTCACTGAAATTATTTACAAACAGCTTGTGCAATTATGGCACAGATGGTTGTAAATGCTTCTCTGGGATCCCCTTTGTTCAGAAATAGAAGACATATATGGCTTTGACATTGCTTTTTGGTAATTAGAAGGCCGCTAAATGCCGCTGCGCATCACATGTGTATTATGGCTATCAGTGAAGGGGTTAATTAGGTAGTTTGTAGGGAGCTTGCAGGGTTAATTTTAGCTTTACTGTAGAGATCAGGCTCCCATCTGAAACATCACACTCCCTGATCCCTCCCAAACAGCTCCCTTCCCTCCCCCACCCCCCAATTGTCCCGCCATCTTAAGTACTGGCAGAAAGTCTGCCAGTACTAAAATAAAAGGTATCTTTGAATTTTTTTGTATTTTTTTTAGCATATTTACATATGCTGCTGTGTAGGATCCCCCCTTAGCCCCCAACCTCCCTGATCCCCCCAAACAGCTCTCTAACAAAAGAAAATGGGTTTTATTTTTTTTTATTTTTATTTTATTTTTATTTTTTGTAGTATAGCTTCCCCCCCCCACAGACTAACCCCCCACCCCCTGACTGATTTTTTTTATTTATTCCCCCCCTTTTTCCCACTTTTAATTAAAGTTTTTCTGTAGTGTAGCAGTTCCCACCCGCTCCCTCCCCGTGCATGCGCACCACCCCCCCCGTGCACGCATGGGCGTCCGTGCGTGCCCCAGGCAACCCCCGCCCACGATCCTGTCCCCCTCCAAATCACAAAGCCCAACGATGGCCGCCACCCGCCTCCCACACCGACTCCCACCCACCAACGATACCGGCCATCGATGTCCGGTGCAGAGAGGGCCACAGAGTGGCTCTCTCTGCATCGGATGGCCAAGGACTGTTATTGCAGGATGCCTCAATATCGAGGCATCACTGCAATAACCAGAAAGCAGCTGGAAGCGTCAGGATTGCTTCCACCGCTTTCCCAGATTGACGCAGGGTACGTCCTCGGTCGTTAACTGTATTTTTTTTGAGGATGTACCCTGCACGTCGTCGGTCATTAAGAGGTTAAATAAATAGGACCTCCTCATATAAATCTGAAGGGGAAAAGACTCATTCAATTAATTCTCTAGGATAACATAAACATTGGATACTCACTGGAAAGAAATGGTTAAGAAATTCTTTATCTTAAAGGAATAGTAAAGTCCAAAATAAACTTTCATGATTCAGATAGAGCATGTCATTTTAAACAACTTTCTAATTTACTTTTATCATGTGTTCTTATAAAAGTATGAATATATATATATAGATAGTTCATCAGTAACAGAAGAACTCCGGCAAACCTCTAGGTGTTTCTTTTAGAAAAATAACTTTCTTTATTTGGAGCAGGATACAAACTTCATAAAAAAGTAAAAACAAAGACAAAGTCTCTCAGCAGGACTAGTGCTAGCGCGTTTCGGCTGTTAACAAGCCCTACTCATAGACATAGATAGTTCAGGTGTTTTATATAAATAACATTGTGCTTACGCACGTGAAGTTATTTAAGAGTCAGCACTAACTGCCTGAAATGCAAGTCTGTCAAAAGATCTGAGATATAGGCCTCTATTTACCAAAGTCGCTCTCCGTATTCAGCATTGCACCAGCAGCTCACAAGAGCTGCTGGTGCAACGCCGCCCCCTGCAGACTCGCGGCCAAACAGCCACCAGCAGGGGGGTGTCAATCAACCCTATCGTACTCAATCGGGTTGAATTCCGTTGATGTCTGTCCGTCTGCTCAGAGCAGGCGGACAGGTTATGGAACAACAGTCTTTGTGACCACTGCTTCATAACTACTATTAGTACTATATTACTATTAGTACTACTACTACCTGCAGGCTCGCCAGAAAAACGGGGCATCAAGCTCCATTCGGAGCTTGATAGATAGGCCCCAAGGAGGCAGTCAGCAGAAGCTTAGATACAAGGTAATTGCAGAGGTAAAAAGTATATTTCTATAACAGTGTTGTTTATGCAAAACTGGAGAATGGTAAATAAAGGGATTTACCTATCTTTTTAAACAATAACATTTTTGGTGTTTACTATCCCTTTAAGAGTTAAAGAAATATAAAACCCCAATGTTTTCTTTAATGATTCAGATACAACAACTTTCTAATTTACTTCTATTATCAAATTTTCTTAGCTATCAGTATCTTTTGTTAAAAAGCAGGGAGGTAAGTTCAGGAGCGTGCACGTGTCTGCAGCACTATATGGCAGCAGTTTTGTTATGTTATCCATTAGCAGGAGCACTAGGTTACAGAATAATTTCCTGCCATGAAGTGCTCCAAACACCTCCCTAGGTATCTTATCAATAAAGAATACCATGGGAACGAAGCAAATTTGATAATAGAAGTATATTGGAAACATTTTATAAAATTGTATGCTCTGTCTGAATCACAAAAGAAAATGCTTAGGTTTCATGTCCCTTTAAAGGGACAGTATACTATTAAAAAAAAAAAAAAAATCTTAATATGTTCCCAATTACTTTTTTTACCAGCTGCAGAGCAAAAAATGTATGAGATTTGCTTTTTAAGGCTTATTTGTGTGTATGAATTAGCTGATTTTGTGTTTTGAAGCCACAACCTAATAAAATGGGTTGAGCTTGTAGGTATAATCAGATCTCATTACTGTATCACATTGTGTACATATACCTGCTTCTTTATCTTATGTCTGTCCATAAACCAATCACTAATACCTGAAGAGAACAATGGAAAATTAACTTACCTTATCTCTTCTTTACCTCACTGGGAGTGTAATTTCTTCTACTGGCTGTGTTAACACAGCTTGGCCTTGAGGCCTAAAACTTTCAGAATAGGTGGGGATACCAAAGTTTAAATCAACTATTTCAAATGCCAATATAAGGGTAATGGAAAAGCTTGTAAACAATTTAATACACTCTAGCAAGTAAATTTCATCATTGGGAACAAATTAAAGGGGAGAAACATTTTGAGTAAACTGTCCCTTTAACTTCCTCCCTTGAAGAGAAGCCAGTGAAAATATTTTAATTGTTAGAATTTGCCCTTAAGGGAGCAGTCACTGTATTCATGGCACTTTAACTGATCTTTATTTATGTGTTGTCTCTAATTTAATAAAACGTAGAATGAATGAATAGATCAATTGCTCAAGTGCAGTGTTATTTATTGCTTGGACTGTATATCACTCAGGAAGCCCAAGGGCTTAGTTATTAGGCAGCTGTAAAACAGTGGGATTGCATTTCCAATATTACATTGCCAGACACACCAAGCAAATCACTGACTGTGACCTCACACTAATAAGTATTGCACTAATAAAGAATTTACTTGCAGACTTATTCTATATATAGTACTTCTGCTATACGTAGTGACAAGCAAATGATACTGTATGTATTAGCTTATTGCCTTGAAGTATAAGGAAAGATCATTTTTAATTATCTCAGCTAAATAAGCATGTTTAAAAAAGTGTTACCGTTTTTTTTTTTTTATTTCTAAACATGAATGTCAATGAAATGATTAACATTATTTCAGTTTGTGGAAACTGCTTCTAACAGCATATGGATGTAATTAAGCAGCAGGCGTTGTGGACAAGCACACACTTATGGACATTTCAATGTTAAAATTGTCTATGCTTCAGTTTTATATCTATCCATCTATCTAATGGTCTGTCTGTCTTTCTGTCGGTCTGTCTATATGCTAAAAAAAGGCTTTTCAATGTACATTTTAAGCATACTTTGAAGCAAAGCCATATTGTGCATGAAAAACATATCATAGACCAGCATGGTAAGAAACAGTGGTTTGCTTTAAAAGCCAATCACCACCTCAAAAGTGACAAACTTAAAGGGACATAGAACCCAAAATGATTTTGTCATGAAGACAGAACATGCACTTTATCAATTTTACTTTGTTCTTATTGTATTTTTGTTGAGGAGATACCTAGGTAGGTAGGTATACATGCACATTTCTGGAATGTTCTTGTAAATGTATAACATAGTTATAAAACTGCTGCCATATATTTATTGTTCCAGTCACATGCATGCTCCTAAACCTTCCGAACTGCATTTCAACAAAGGATACCAAGAGAACCAAGTAAATTTAATAATATAAGTATGTTTTTAATATGTTACTTTCTATCTGAATCATGAACGAAAATTGTTGGGTTTTATGTCCCTTTAAGCCATCCTGGACTGACTTGACTGGGGAGGGACATCAAAAGTAAAAATGATAAATGCTAAGATAAATGTTTAGGGCATGCTATGTGGGAAATTGGCAATATACCAGGTATGGTGGACATAAAAGTGATGACAAATAAACTATAATAATTATTTGCAATCCCATTTTATGTCATATTTGCCTCATATATCTCTCATAACTCAGCAGTTGTTTATGAACTAATTAGAAATGCTGTTGAAAGTATTTTTCACAAGATAAGTAACACCAACTTGAGGTCATGAATGATCTTTAAGTAGAGGGTGTCATGTTCAGGAGTAATATGCATTAACAGCTCTTTACAGAAAGAGGTGGTTGGAATAGACTATAAATATGTGTCAGGCAAATAAAGGTCTGTTTCAATCAATTTCAAATTCAAACAATTTCAAATTCAAAGCCATTTTAATCCATTTGAAACTTCATTTATTGCAAGGTTTTCAATTGTAGGTGTGACACAAAAAAAACCCTCTCTAGCTAACAAGAGGACAGTTCAATAAGGGTATTCCAATCAGCAAGTAATAAATGCAATACTTTTTTTTTTATTTCAGCCTTTCTATTATAAAATTATACAAAATTATTTTTAATTGCACAGCCTGGATTTAAACACTCTATGCACTTTACATCAATACTAAATTAACTGTGATTTTTTACTTTTGCTTAGCCCAAGTATCTTCTGCTTCCTTAAAGATCATTGAAAATTTTTTGTAAGAACTTACTAAAAATCCTGAAATAATTTCACCTACTTTAGATTTTCATATTTTTCATATAGTGTGTATATTGATTTATAATAAAAAAATTTTTTATCATTTTAATGGCAGTTATTATTATGTATTGGGAAGGATTAAAGAAATATCCAAAAAAATTAAAATAAAATAACAAAGCGGGCCATAGAATGGTAGTGTAAGGTAGCTTGTGTACTGGAGCGAAATGAAGTGCATGGCCCTCTAGTGGAAAGGAGAAGATTAGTTGAAGTTAGGTTAGAGTTAAGTTAGCAGCTATGTTGCAAAGTTAGGGGTAGCTATGTTGCAAAGTTAGGGGTGGGTTTTAGCTTACCAAATTTAAGCACAGGGAGCCAGGGTTCTGCCTCTTTTTCATGGTGACTGCAGTCTGGAAGTTTTTTCCCACCTGCCCGTTCCCAAAATGTTTGAGTTTTGTGAGGTGGTGGCATCAGGCCATTAGATGGCTTCCTTCGGGTTGCTGGTTAAAAGCGAAGGCAGGGATAGGGTTAATTGGCCTAGTCTTAGTAAGCCCTTAGCCATTAAGGTATGGAACTTCCGGAGGTAGTTTGCTGTAGGGCTCATTACACCGGTGTCTTAGTGGCAGGAGTATTCACGCTAATTATACATATACAATTTGTGATTATCTCCTAGTAGCGAGAGGTCACGCCCATTAAATGTCCGGAAGGGTGAAGGTCGACCTAATGGGTAGGGATGACTTCCCCAAGGCCGTGCCCTGCTGGCTAAAGATCCCCAGGGCGTCTGTACTCAGGTGTGTGGGTAGGGTCCTTGCGAGGCCCTCCCTCCTATTTCCATTTGATACCCCCCTTTCAAGGGGCGTGACCTATAGCTGCATAGTGTTTAGTTTAGGACCCTGCTTGCCGCCACCATAGGTTTACGGCTTATGATATGAAGCCAAGATTAAAAGTTAATATTTTTTATTACAAATAAACGCAACCATCATATGGTTTTATACCCAGCTCTTTGTGTGGTGTTTTCATTCAAGGGACTAAAGGGGGAATATGTATATGTATATATGTTTAAGTAGTTGGTTAATGGTTTAGAATGACGATATGGGGGATCAGCAATTATGTGTTTGTGTGGGAATTATGACTGTAAGGAAATTCAAGAATGCCTGGAATATGGGTAAGTCTATCTTTAGAATGTATCTTATACTTCAGAAGGAATTATGGGCAGACTAAATTAGGCTTTCTAGTTCTCACCCGCTGCTGGAATCTACAGTACATGTCTTTGTAATTCAACCCAGAAAGGTATATAGAATAATTGTTAACTACATACAGTCAAGTGTTAACAACATACAGACAGCTATCTATAGACAATAATTAACCCCTTCTAAGCAGTCTCAAATAGAGCAGGCATCTTCTATGTAGCCGTGTACTTAGCAATGTTAACCCCATCCAATACATAGTGCAGATCAGTAACAACTACTTTGTGGCAACTGCTGAGTATCTGTGAAATATCTCAGGAAGGGAATTTATATTTGAGGTTTATGTTGTTGTTGTAACTGCTGTTTATGTAGCCACATTGCCTAATCTTAGTATTTTGGCCTTTGTACTGTCATGGTATGGTATGATGTGGTATGCTATGGTGTGGTATGATGTGGTATGCTGTGGTGTGGTATGATGTAGTATGGAATGGTGTTGTGGATTTGCAGGCCTCATATCCTTATCATTGGGTTAAGTAGAATGTGAAAAATGGGTTGAAATCTATTTAAGGGTTAAAGGGACACTTAACCCACATTTTTTATTTCTTGATTCAGATAGAGCATGCAATTTTAAGCAACTTTCAAATTTACTCCTATTATCATTTTTTCCTCGTTCTCTTGCTACAATTATTTAAAAAGCAGGAATGTAATGCATAGGAACTGGCCCATTTTTGGTTGAGAACCTAGGTTATGCTTGCTTATTAGTGGGTAAATGTCAGCCTCCAATAAGCAAGTGCTATCCATGGCACTGAACCTTAAATGGGCTGGCTGCTAAGATTTACATTCCTGCTTTTAAAATAAAGATAGCAAGAGAACGAAGAAAAATTGATAATAGGAGTAAATTAGAAAGTTGCTTAAAATTTCATGCAATGAGGCCCATTTATCAAGCTCCGTATGGAGCTTGTGGCCCCGTGCTGCAGACTCGCCAGAAACAGCAGTTATGAAGCAGCGGTCTAAAGACCGCTGCTCCATAACCCTGTACGCCTGCTCTGATAAAGGGGAAGGAATTGCCACAATTCAACCCGATCGAGTACGATCGGGTTGATTGACACCCCTCTGCTGGCGGCCGATTGGCCCTGAGTCTGCAGGGGGCGGCGTTGCATCAACAGCTCTTGTGAGCTGCTGGTGCAATGCTGAATACGGAGAGCATATTGCTCTCCGCATTCAGCGATGTCTGTCGGACCTGATCCGCAAAGTTGGATCAGGTCCAACAGACATTTGATAATTCAGCCTCTCTATCTGAATCATGAAAGAAAAAAATTGGGTTCAGTGTCCCTTTAATAATTAAACCCCAGAAATATTGTGTGTATATTTCTTAACTAGGTCCCATTATAGAAGAGAAGAACTGTTTGTGCTTTCAGACATAGAACTCGTTCCTTCCCGTTTATTTTAAATGGCACCATGGCTGATGGGTAGATAGTGGGTTATGATCATAGGTCTAGAACCCAAGGTGGTAATTTGGAATAAAATCATATCATCACATAAACATTCCCAGTCATTTGGGAATCAGATGCAACCTACAGAGAGTAGGGAAATAGTAATGCCTATAAAATAAATGGCAGCATTTATAAATTGCGTAAAAATAATAATGTTTATAATGTAAGCACATGGTATTTATTTATATTATAGTAGGTAACTCCCTTACAGTTTAAATGCCAATATGAGGAACAATGAGCCGTTATGAGAAGTGTTCTGTTAATCTACATTCAGAGTGGAACATTAGTTGATAGATGAACAGTAAAACATACAGATATAAGACAAATCTCATTGCTAATAACCTAATAAAACACAAACATACTATGGCACAAATATTAGCGCATTGTCTCAAACACTTTTCATTCTAAGATCCTGCAAGTAACAATCCTTCTACTAGAATCTTGGGTTTTATTATATATTCCTCCTGAAGGAAATTATGTGATAGATCCAAAACAATAGTGTCCAGTTTGTAAAGGACGTGTTAAGTCTGGCATCCTACAAAATCCACCCACATGAGCCAATTAGAGAGTCCTTGACACAGCACATAACCTCTTTCTAGGCACTCAGAACCAACTTGTGCGTCTGTGTAGTCTAAAAAACAGGGCAATAACTAGACACTTTGACAGATCCTTAAGGTAAGTTACAAAAACTCACACATGTTCAGTGTGAATGTTCTTTGTTCATTTCATTTCCATTTGTTTTTGATGTTTCTCTGATAACCACCTTTGGGAAAATAGTTCTTCGACGCATAGAACTGTCTTCACTCTTAAACCACCTAGAAAATGGAATTTCTTTGTTTTCTTCTTTTCTCTTACTTTTTCCTATTTGCTTTTGGAAATGTACTCATAAAGGTTTCTTCTCTCTTTTCCTAGCTTTGTAAACAACTATTTATTTAACCGTCAAGGTATATATATATATATATATATATATATATATATATATATATATATATATATATATATATATAATAGCAGGGGAGTGCACTCTCACTTAGGTCCAACTACCAGGGTTCTAGTGAAGTACAATGCAAGTAAACAAAAGACTTGCACTCTCTGGATTTTTCAAACACCAATTTTACTGTGACCGTGTAGTCGGTCACAGTAAAATTGGCGTTTGAAAAATCCAGAGAGTGCAAGTCTTTTGTTTACATATATATATATATATATATATATATATATATATATATATTTATAAAAAAGGTTTAAAGGGATATTCAACTAAGTATGTAATGCTACATAAAATAAGATATACGTTTAATGATGCATAGCAGAACCCCCCCCCCCCAAAAAAAAGACCTTTGCAATGCCCTTTATTGTAATTTAAATCTTAAAACTGTGGGTTTTCCACTCTTCCAAAGAGAGTGCTTTTCATGTAATGCAGAGTGCTGATCCTCCTACAAGCAGCACAGTAATTGCATGATATGTGTGACGATTCATATTACATGACTCTATTTTGTCACAGAAACAAAACAAAAATTAGTTTACATTTTTAAAAAAAAATACATTTTGTAGGTAAATCTTTTGCAATTAAGTAATTAATTTCAGCTCCATGTATAAAAAATAACTTTAATTCCCTTTTATACTACACTTTGATAATGGTCTTTTTTTTTTTTTTTACCAATTAAAACACGTTTTTCGACTATGTTTTGTAATATTGAGAGCTATTTCTGTCGAAAGTCACTAACAGTTATAAAAATGGCTGCCACTTGGTCTTTTGAAAGCTACATGACAGTTAAAAAAAATGGACTTATAGGAATGAAAAAATATTTGGTGTGCATAGATCATCTATTCATTTAGCTTCCTTAAAATTAACTTATATTACATTTATAAAATGGCAGGCTTGATATACAAAGCATTGGAGGCTGCTATTGCTATTCTGCAATGAAAGGAGCAGTGGTCATCCAACACATAAGACACCCAAAACGTGTTTGTTCAAGGTTATTGACAGGCTTTTCTTGAAGGGGGAGGGTCATTACACAACACAGTTCTGTAACGGCCAGCAGATATACCGTGCTCACTGCCATTTACTGCAAAGCTGGGTGAAAAGGCTCCCAAGTCAGAAACCTTGATCCCCGCAGCTTTGTACATGGTGTCCTAAGTGTTTGATAATGGTGGGGAATATATTGGCTGAAGATTAATTAAAATATTTAAATAAAAACAAGCTACCATGGTAATCCACACTCTGTATTCAAATTTGTGGAATGAAATAACATGTATTGGCAAAGCAGCAGTGTACTGTAATATGCATAGGTAAGTGCATCACCTTTACAAATTAACTGACACATTAGAGAATTAACATTTGATGGTTCTTATTCATTTCACCATTTACATTTGTTGCTCTTCAAAATCTCAGCAAACACACAAACTCAAATGAATAGTCAAGTATTATTACCTTGAAAAAATTCATGGTGGCTCCATCAACAACAGTTCCGTAAGTTATCTTTGTTTGTTTTGCTAAGTCATCGGCGGAGTCAATGGGGGATTCCATTCTCTCTACTGTGAGAAAGGCGGCAAGGTTAGCTGTGTAGGATGATATGATGATCAATGTAAAAAACCACCAGATCCCTCCAATGATTCTCGTAGACAGAGCTTTGGGCATCAGCTCAGATCCTAAATAAAGATGAAGACAATAAAACAAATCAATGTATTTGTAAATTGTTTTATGCTCTTAGCTTTCATAACCCATTCTGCAATTCATTTTGGAATTATATTTTCATTGTCTAGAACAACATTTTTTTTTTCAGCTTGCATTGTATCTTCACATCATGTTCATGTAGTCTTACTGGGGGTGGCAAGCCTTTTAACACTTATCCAGTGTAGCATGACACATAAAAATTCAGTGCTGTATATATATATATATATATATATATATATATATATATATATATATATATATATATATATATAGCCAAATTGATAGAGCAAGGATTTATATAAAGATGGAGTTATATATAGTGATTTGCAAGGTTAAATAGACACTGTATTTAAACTTTTTATATTATCAACCCTGCTGGTGAGTATCCAGGGCTGTGAGTTTTGCAGTGACATTGTATGTATAAAGGTATTTCAAATACTTCAGTGATCACTTGACTATACAGACAAAATAAATAAAAAAAATTAAGAGTAAATTTACAGTACATTATTGGGGGTCTTTAGACATACTTAATAATTTATTTTGTGTGTATAATATCCAACAACCAAGCAAGTTCCCATGTGTTTTATTTTACTTTAATTTTTAAAACATAAGACAATTATTTTTCAAATTAGGTGTATTGGAGGTTTGTAGCTGCTATGGGAGCTGAGATTGAGGGGTTCAGAGAACCTCCCCCATCCAGCTCCCTAGCAACAACAGTGAGCTTCCCAGCTCAGCCGCTTTGTGACATCACCACATGCGTACATGGTGATGTCACCAGCACCCTCATGAATCCTGGGAGTACTGCCCACTAGGCCATCAACGATCCCCAGCCTGTAGTGCAGGGGATCACTGGAAACAGTGTTTTAACGACAATACCCTACCTAAGCTCATATCTTCTCTGCCCACAGCACAATAGAAGGTCAAGAGTGCTTATAATCGATTCAAAATAGGTGATTCTTTCTGATCTTGAGGGACAAGTGACCCTTCATTTGAAATACATTTTTCAAATGATGGGTCACTAGGCCCCTGGATTGTAGATGATTGATCATCCCTAAAAAATGTTGATCACCGGCACCACTGGAAGGGGTGGGAAATACTGAAGTGTCCCTGTCTGATTTAATATAATTAGAGATGGATTTGACCCTTTATTTAAAAGGTGTAAATCTCCTTTCTTTCATGTAATTAGCAAGAGTCCATGAGCTAGTGACGTATGGGATATACATTCCTACCAGGAGGGGCAAAGTTTCCCAAACCTCAAAATGCCTACAAATACACCCCTCACCACACCCACAAATCAGTTTTACAAACTTTGCCTCCTATGGAGGTGGTGAAGTAAGTTTGTGCTAGATTCTACGTTGATATGCGCTCCGCAGCAGGTTGGAGCCCGGTTTTCCTCTCAGCGTGCAGTGAATGTCAGAGGGATGTGAGGAGAGTATTGCCTATTTGAATTCAATGATCTCCTTCTACGGGGTCTATTTCATAGGTTCTCTGTTATCGGTCGAAGAGATTCATCTCTTACCTCCCTTTTCAGATCGACGATATACTCTTATATATATACCATTACCTCTGCTGATTTTCGTTTCAGTACTGGTTTGGCTTTCTACAACATGTAGATGAGTGTCCTGGGGTAAGTAAGTCTTATTTTCTGTGACACTCTAAGCTATGGTTGGGCACTTTTTTATAAAGTTCTAAATATATGTATTCAAACATTTATTTGCCTTGACTCAGGATGTTCAACATTCCTTATTTTCAGACAGTCAGTTTCATATTTGGGATAATGCATTTGAATAAAACAATTTTTTTCTTACCTTAAAATTTGACTTTCCCTGTGGGCTGTTAGGCTCGCGGGGGCTGAAAATGCTTCATTTTATTGCGTCATTCTTGGCACTGACTTTTTTGGCGCAAAATTTTTTTTCTGTTTCCGGCGTCATACGTGTCGCCGGAAGTTGCGTCATTTTTTACGTTCTTTTGCGCCAAAAATGTCGGCGTTCCGGATGTGGCGTCATTTTTGGCGCCAAAAGCATTTAGGCGCCAAATAATGTGGGCGTCTTATTTGGCGCTAAAAAAATATGGGCATCACTTTTGTCTCCACATTATTTAAGTCTCATTTTTTATTGCTTCTGGTTGCTAGAAGCTTGTTCACTGGCATTTTTTCCCATTCCTGAAACTGTCATTTAAGGAATTTGATCAATTTTGCTTTATATGTTGTTTTTTCTATTACATATTGCAAGATGTCCCATGTTGAAGCTGAGTCAGAAGATACTTCTGGAAAATCGCTGCCTGGTGCAGGAGCTACCAAAGCTAAGTGTATCTGCTGTAAACTTTTGGTAGCTGTCCTCCAGCTGTTGTTTGTATTGAATGTCATGACAAACTTGTTAATGCAGATAATATTTCCTTTAGTAAAGTTACATTACCTGTTGCTGTTCCATCAACATCTAATACTCAGAGTGTTCCTGATAACATAAGAGATTTTGTTTCTAAATCCATTAAGAAGGCTATGTCTGTTATTCCTCCTTCTAGTAAACGTAAAAAGTCTTTTAAAACTTCTCATTTTTTAGATGAATTTTTAAATGAACATCATCATTCTGATTCTGATAATGGCTCTTCTGGTTCAGAGGATTCTGTCTCAGAGGTTGATGCTGATAAATCTTCATATTTATTTAAAATGGAATTTATTCGTTCTTTACTTAAAGAAGTCCTAATTGCATTAGAAATTGAGGATTCTGGTCCTCTTGATACTAAATCTAAACGTTTAGATAAGGTTTTTAAATCTCCTGTAGTTATTCCAGAAGTTTTTCCTGTTCCTGGTGCTATTTCTGAAGTAATTTCCAGGGAATGGAATAATTTGGGTAATTCATTTACTCCTTCTAAAAGTTTTAAGCAATTATATCCTGTGCCATCTGACAGATTAGAATTTTGGGACAAAATCCCTAAGGTTGATGGGGCTGTCTCTACTCTTGCTAAGCGTACTACCATTCCTACGGCAGATGGTACTTCCTTTAAGGATCCTTTAGATAGGAAAATTGAATCCTTTCTAAGAAAAGCTTACTTGTGTTCAGGTAATCTTCTTAGACCTGCTATATCTTTGGCGGATGTTGCTGCAGCTTCAACTTTTTGGTTGGAAGCTTTAGCACAACAAGTAACAGATCATAATTCTCATAGCATTATTATTCTTCTTCAACATGCTAATAATTTTATTTGTGATGCCATCTTTGATATCATTAGAGTTGATGTCAGGTATATGTCTCTAGCTATTTTAGCTAGAAGAGCTTTATGGCTTAAAACGTGGAATGCTGATATGTCTTCTAAGTCTACTCTGCTTTCCCTTTCTTTCCAGGGTAATAAATTATTTGGTTCTCAGTTGGATTCTATTATCTCAACTGTTACTGGAGGGAAAGGAACTTTTTTACCACAGGATAAAAAATCTAAAGGTAAATTTAGGTCTAATAATCGTTTTCGTTCCTTTCGTCACAACAAGGAACAAAAGCCTGATCCTTCATCGTCAGGAGCGGTATCAGTTTGGAAACCATCTCCAGTCTGGAATAAATCCAAGCCTTTTAGAAAATCAAAGCCAGCTCCTAAGTCCACATGAAGGTGCGGCCCTCATTCCAACTCAGCTGGTAGGGGGCAGATTACGTTTTTTCAAAGGAATTTGGATCAATTCCGTTCACAATCTTTGGATTCAGAATATTGTTTCAGAAGGGTACAGAATTGGCTTCAAGATAAGGCCTCCTGCAAAGAGATTTTTTCTTTCCCGTGTCCCAGTAAATCCAGCGAAGGCTCAAGCATTTCTGAAATTTGTTTCAGATCTAGAGTTGGCTGGAGTAATTATGCCAGTTCCAGTTCTGGAACAGGGGATGGGGTTTTATTCAAATCTCTTCATTGTACCAAAGAAGGAGAATTCCTTCAGACCAGTTCTGGATCTAAAAATATTGAATCGTTATGTAAGGATACCAACATTCAAAATGGTAACTGTAAGGACTATCCTGCCTTTTGTTCAGCAAGGGCATTATATGTATACAATAGATTTACAGGATGCATATCTGCATATTCCGATTCATCCAGATCACTATCAGTTTCTGAGATTCTCGTTCCTAGACAAGCATTACCAGTTTGTGGCTCTGCCGTTTGGCCTAGCAACAGCTCCAAGAATTTTTACAAAGGTTCTCGGTGCCCTTCTGTCTGTAATCAGAGAACAGGGTATTGTGGTATTTCCTTATTTGGACGATATCTTGGTACTTGCTCAGTCTTCACATTTAGCAGAATCTCATATGAATCGACTTGTGTTGTTTCTTCAAGATCATGGTTGGAGGATCAATTTACTAAAAAGTTAATTGATTCCTCAGACAAGGGTAACCTTTTTGGGTTTCCAGATAGATTCAGTGTCCATGACTCTATCTTTGACAGACAAGAGACGTCTAAAATTGATATCAGCTTGTCGAAACCTTCAGTCACAATCATTCCCTTCGGTAGCCTTATGCATGGAAATTCTAGTTCTTATGACTGCTGCATCGGACGCGATCCCCTTTGCTCGTTTTCACATGCGACCTCTTCAGCTCTGTATGCTGAACCAGTGGTGCAGGGATTACACAAAGATATCTCAATTAATATCTTTAAAACCGATTGTACGACACTCTCTGACGTGGTGGACAGATCACCATCGTTTAGTTCAGGGGGCTTCTTTTGTTCTTCCGACCTGGACTGTAATCTCAACAGATGCAAGTCTTACAGGTTGGGGAGCTGTGTGGGGGTCTCTGACGGCACAAGGGGTTTGGGAATCTCAGGAGGTGAGATTACCGATCAATATTTTGGAACTCCGTGCAATTTTCAGAGCTCTTCAGTCTTGGCCTCTTCTAAAGAGAGAATCGTTCATTTGTTTTCAGACAGACAATGTCACATCTGTGGCATACATCAATCATCAAGGAGGGACTCACAGCCCTCTGGCTATGAAAGAAGTATCTCGAATTCTGGTTTGGGCGGAATCCAGCTCCTGTCTAATTTCTGCGGTTCATATCCCAGGTATAGACAATTGGGAAGCGGATTATCTCACGTTGCATCCGGGCGAATGGTCTCTTCACCCAGAGGTATTTCTTCAGATTGTCCAAATGTGGGGACTTCCAGAAATAGATCTGATGGCCTCTCATCTAAACAAGAAACTTCCCAGGTATCTGTCCAGATCCAGGGATCCTCAAGCGGAAGCAGTGGATGCATTGTCACTTCCTTGGAAGTATCATCCTGCTTATATCTTTCCGCCTCTAGTTCTTCTTCCAAGAGTGATCTCCAAGATTCTGAAGGAATGCTCGTTTGTTCTGCTGGTAGCTCCAGCATGGCCTTACAGGTTTTGGTATGCGGATCTTGTCCGGATGGCCTCTTGCCAACCGTGGACTCTTCCGTTAAGACCAGACCTTCTGTCGCAAGGTCCTTTTTTCCATCAGGATCTCAAATCCTTAAATTTAAAGGTATGGAGATTGAACGCTTGATTCTTAGTCAAAGAGGTTTCTCTGACTCTGTGATTAATACTATGTTACAGGCTCGTAAATCTGTATCTAGGAAGATATATTATAGAGTCTGGAAGACTTATATTTCTTGGTGTCTTTCTCATCATTTTTCCTGGCATTCTTTTAGAATTCCGAGAATTTTACAGTTTCTTCAGGATGGTTTGGATAAAGGTTTGTCTGCAAGTTCCTTGAAAGGACAAATCTCTGCTCTTTCTGTTCTTTTTCACAGAAAGATTGCTAATCTTCCTGATATTCATTGTTTTGTACAAGCTTTGGTTCGTATAAAACCTGTTATTAAGTCAATTTCTCCTCCTTGGAGTTTGAATTTGGTTCTGGGGGCTCTTCAAGCTCCTCCGTTTGAGCCTATGCATTCATTGGACATTAAATTACTTTCTTGGAAAGTTTTGTTTCTTTTGGCCATCTCTTCTGCTAGAAGAGTTTCTGAATTATCTGCTCTTTCTTGTGAGTCTCCTTTTCTGATTTTTCATCAGGATAAGGCGGTGTTGCGAACTTCTTTTAAATTTTTACCTAAGGTTGTGAATTCTAACAACATTAGTAGAGAAATTGTGGTTCCTTCATTGTGTCCTAATCCTAAGAATTCTAAGGAGAGATCATTGCATTCTTTGGATGTAGTTAGAGCTTTGAAATATTATGTTGAAGCTACTAAGAATTTCCGAAAGACTTCTAGTCTATTTGTTATCTTTTCCGGTTCTAGGAAAGGTCAGAAGGCCTCTGTCATTTCTTGGCATCTTGGTTGAAATCTTTGATTCATCATGCTTATGTCGAGTCGGGTAAAACTCCGCCTCAAAGGATTACAGCTCATTCTACTAGGTCAGTTTCTACTTCCTGGGCGTTTAGGAATGAAGCTTCGGTTGATCAGATTTGCAAAGCAGCAACTTGGTCTTCTTTGCATACTTTTACTAAATTCTACCATTTTGATGTGTTTTCTTCTTCTGAAGCTGTTTTTGGTAGAAAAGTACTTCAGACAGCTGTTTCAGTTTGAATCTTCTGCTTATGTTTTCAGTTTTTTTCATTATAAAATTTAAACTTTATTTTGGGTGTGGATTATTTTTTCAGCGGAAAATTGGCTGTCTTTATTTTATCCCTCCCTCTCTAGTGACTCTTGCGTGGAAAGATCCACATCTTGGGTAGTCATTATCCCATACGTCACTAGCTCATGGACTCTTGCTAATTACATGAAAGAAAACATAATTTATGTAAAAACTTACCTGATAAATTCATTTCTTTCATATTAGCAAGAGTCCATGAGGCCCACCCTTTTTTTGTGGTGGTTATGATTTTTTTGTATAAAGCACAATTATTCCAATTCCTTATTTTTTATGCTTTCGCGCTTTTTTCTTATCACCCCACTTCTTGGCTATTCGTTAAACTGATTTGTGGGTGTGGTGAGGGGTGTATTTGTAGGCATTTTGAGGTTTGGGAAACTTTGCCCCTCCTGGTAGGAATTTATATCCCATACGTCACTAGCTCATGGACTCTTGCTAATATGAAAGAAATGAATTTATCAGGTAAGTTCTTACATAAATTATGTTTTTGAACTATAATTTTCAAGTGATCTAAATGGTAATACTACTTGCCTGCTCCAACTAGGTACCAGCTTTTGATGAGAGGGAGGAGAGCTTTTTAAAAATCCCTATGCCTTTTTTTTTTAACAAATAGGGACATAGGTCATAGTAATAATGATCATTTGGTTGTGTTGTTGATGTCAGGACCAATTGATCCTTGTTTCTATGAACTAATAAAACATTTTATTTTTCAATGCAGTACTTAAATGAACATGAAACCCAAGTATGTTCTTTCATGATTCAGATAGAGCATGTAATTTGAAATAACTTTTACATTTATTTCTATTATCAAATTTGTTTTGTGAATTGTTTTAATCTTTTGTTTAAAAGTATAACTAGGTAGGCTCAGAAGCTGCTAATTGGTGGCTGTACATGTTTCCCTTTTGTCATTGGCTTTCAGCTAGCTCGCAGTAGTGCTGCAATAATGTTCCTTCAACAAAGGATACCAAGAGAATAAAGTAAATGAGATAATAATAGTGAATTGAAAAGTTGTTTAAAATTGTATGAACTATTGGAATCATGTAAGATTAATTTTGGGTTTCATATCCCTTAGGCTGCTGATATATGAATATGTAAAAAAATGACTTTAGTGCAGGGTAGCTAAAAATTAATGTTTTTTTTTTATTTAAATCAGATTTGTTTATATTTAAATATGATTTTTATTTTATGTGAAATGTATCTAAATAAATATAGTTTCTATTTAAGGTACATTATAATCCATAAGTAATTGATCCTAAAATAAGAATTTGTTTTTAATTATATAGCATGAGGCTGTCTATTCATGGGTGTAATTTTAAATTTTTTGGTAAATTAATTTTATTACTCTATTTACAATGTCATGTTCTCCCAGAGGTTTCTGTATGCGTATTTGTGGTATTTTTCTGTCTATAAGATAGAGTCACTTATTCTCAGTTTTATAGTTCTCACAACTGTGGATTTGTGTCTGCAGAAGTAGCATGCTCTTCACAACAAAATATTATAAATCAACCATACATACAGATTTTAGAGATCGGGGACGATTTACTAATGTGCGAGCAGACATGATCCGCTCTAGTGGATCATGCCCGCCGCACATCGATCAAAACCGACAGCATTCACTGTTGGCATTTATCATTGCACAAGGATTTCTAGTGAAATGCTTGTGCAATGCTGCCCCCTGCACATTCGTGACTAACCCGCTGCTAGCAGGGGGTGTCAACCCGATCGTATTCGATCGGGCTGATTGCTGTCCGCCACCTCAGAGGTGGCGGACATGTTAAGGAGCAGCGGTCTTAAGGCATGTTGATAAATCGACCCCATAGAACTTATAGGTAAACACAAAACATTTCTTTTATGATTCAGATACAGCATACAATTTTCATATTTCGTTTATCAAATATAATTAATTCCCTTGGTATTCTTTATTGAAGGAGAGCTGTGCTTTACTGGGAGCTAGCTGAACACGTTGGATAAGCCAATGACAAGCAGTTAGCTCACAGAAGTGCATTGCTCCTGAGCCTACCTATGTATGGTACAAGAGAACAAAGCAAATTAGATAAGAGGAGTAAGTTGGACATTTGTTTAACATTTTATGTTCTATCTGAATCATGAAAGTTGAATTTTGATTGTACTGTCCCTTTTATTCCATTTCTCCCCTGCAAATCTATGTAAACCGAATCCACCCATATTAAGTTTCAAGAAACTCAATGAATACAAGATTGTTTAGAGTGGAATAGATCCGTACAAGTACCTAAGTGTGAGGAGGGAGGGGCAAGGATTAAAAGTGAAATATAACGTTAATGTTTTAGTTAAATAAAACTATTTAATTTGTTATTATTAAGGTAATGGTTATTTGTATTTAGTTAAATAAAACTATTTAAATTATTATTAAGGTAATGATTATTTTTCTCCTTCCAATAAAGTACAGCTGAAAAGTTGATCAAATAGTTCAATGATCCAATAATTTCAATGATCTATCAATGTATTTGTAATGGTATATAAATCAGTAATTTTCTTATATAAGTAGAAAAATAATCTGAAAAGTTGTTATTCTAAAAATGAAACCTCTATGTAGAAAACAATGATTGAAATTCATTTAAATCAAGTCTTACTGCTAGTGATTTAAATCATAACTAAAAAACACGTAACTGCCCACAAGAAATAAAAATAAAAACACGTAACCGTCCGCATGAAGTATAACAAACACCTAAGCCGTCAACCCCCACATCGCAAAACAATAAAGTAAATACCCCCTAATATGCAAATAACATAATTAAAATATTAACCCCTAAACCGCCAACCACCAACATCGCAATAAACCTATTTAACCTAGTAACTCTTAAACCGCCATCCCCCCACATCTCAATAAACCTAATTAACCTCTAAACCGCCAACCCCCCACATCGCATTAACCCTAATTAACCTATCAACCCATTAACCCCATAAACCGCCAACCCCCCACATCAAAATAAACCTAATTAATATATTAACCCCTATACCACCAACCCCCCACAACGCAAATAACTAATTTAATTACTAAGCCCCCTAACCTAACACCCCCTAAATTAACCCCAATTAAAATTAAATTACAATTAAAATTACAAAAACTAACATTAAATTACAAAAAATAAAAAAGTCTAACATTACAGAAAAAAATAAACAAAATTATCAAAAATAAAAAAAATTATACCTAATCCCTATGAAAATAAAAAAGTCCCCCAAAATAAAAACACCCCCTAATATCAACTACCAATAGCCCTTAAAAGGGCCTTTTGTAGGGCATTGCCCTCAGGTAAACAGCTCCTTTACCTCTAAAAAATACTAAGTCCTCCCCTAACAGTAAAAAAACCCCACTCACCAAACCCCCCAAAAGAAAAAAATCTAACACTAAAAAAACTAAATTACCCATTGCCCCTATAGGGGCATTTGTATGGGCATTGCCCTTAAAATGGTAATCACTTATTTTTCAAGCCCCAAAAAACCCTAATCTAAAAAAAAAACACCCCAGAAATTAAAATAAAAAAGCCTAAACCTAAGCCCCAAATAGGTACTCACTGTTCCTGAAGTCCAGCAGAAAAGATCTTCTTTCAGGCGGCTCCATCATCTTCTATCTTCATCCGGAGTAAAGGCGGCACGAAGCGGAGGTGCGGAGCTGTGTTCCCGATGCCTGGATCCTCAGCAGCGGTCCTCAATGGCGGAGGTCATTGACGGTGGTCATCGGCAGCGGCGGTCCTCACCGCTCCTTGGCAGCGTGGAGGCTCTTTTTCATGTGATCGTTCGTCGCACATTAAAGATTGAATGCAAGGTACCCCATATTTATTGGGGTACCTTGCATTTCTATTCGCTTAAATTTTGAAATCAACAAATAGGATGAGAGCTACTGAAATATTTTTGGCTGATTTTAACAGGTACCTTGCATTCAATCTTCAGTCTACGATGGACATCGGATGAAATGGAGCCTCCATGCCGCCAAGGAACGCCTCCGCCGCTGCCAAGGACCTCCGCCGTTGAGGACCACCGCTGAGGATCCAGGCATCATGAACACAGCTCCACACACTCCGAACACAGCCGCCTTCACTCCGGATGAAGATAAAAGATGATGGATCTGTCTGGAAGAAGACCTGCTCTGCCGAACTTCAGGAACAGTGAGTACCTATTTGGGGCTTAGGTTTAGGCTTTTTTATTTAAATTTTTGGGGTGTTTTTTTTTTTAGATTAGGGTTTTTTTGGGGTGAAAAATAGTTGATTGCCCTTTTAAGGGCAGTAAAAGAGCTGAATGCTCTTTGAAGGGCAATGCCCATACAAATGCCCCTTTAGGGGCAATGGGTAGTTTAGTTTTTTCATAGTGTTAGTTTTTTTATTTTCGGGGTTTTTGGTGGATGGGAGGGATTTACTGTTAGGTGGGAATTAGAATTTTTTTAGAGGTAAAAGAGCTGTTTAACTGAGGGCAATGCCCTACAAAAGGCCCTTTTAAGGGTTATTGGTAGTTTAGTATTAGATTAGGGGGTGTTTTTATTTTGACGGGATTTTTTATTTTTATAGGAGTATTAGTTTAGGTTTAAATTTTTTATTTGTAATTTTACTTTTTTTATTTTTTGTAACTTTAGCTTGGGGGTTGTAGTTTTTAAACATAGACTGCCCTCTGGGCAGGCTTATCACCTAGTTTACAATAAATTAATAGGCAGAATGGCTTACAATTTAAGCATCAGTGTTACAGGGAAGTAGAATTGACTGCTTCTAGAAATATTTATACCAATAATACCAGTTTAGGTCTATACAATAATACTACATATCATCAAAGCTAGTTTCCCTCACATCATAATAAAAAAAAAGAGAAAAACAAAAAAAGGATGTTTGGATATTCCTGCTGCGTAGCAGCTATGCTATGAAAGCTCAGATGTGAAAGCCACAGTAACTAAACTATAATTCTAGTTACAAGACAAGAGTGTTGACAAGCTTTTCTGTAATTGCTGGTGACAACTCTCCAATTTCAAAAAGCAATGTTGCTTCATGACAGCAAACCATGACAAAGTTCCTCTCCTGTGCTTTGTGACAACGAAGGTGACAACATTATTTCTTGTACGGCTTTGCTCTTTCTTGACAACAGCTGCAATGTTTTATCTTACGGCTGTCAGAACATAACAAAAAGCTCACTTTGCGAGTGAAGTGAGAACAGCAAAAAATATATATATATTAGAAATATTATAAAAAAGAAAAAAAGGGATCCCCCACCTTGTTGCATTAACGCACCAACTGCAAACCAAAAGCTGTTTAGTAGGGTGAAGTTGTTCTCGACAACATCTGTTCCTGGGTTACAAGGATGAGCATCGTACCATTCATAAGGACTGAACCTGCAGCAGAAAGAAACAGTAGGGAGTTTAATCTGTGAGGTAATGTAGCGGGACGGTTTAGGCTGAAACACCATAATGTCATCCCCACTGTCAGCTTTAAAATGTGCAGAAATCTAACTATTTATACTGTGCATTTGCAAACATCATTTTATAAAGATAATATCAAATTCTCGTCATGCAAGGAATATTAGACTAAAGATGGTGCAGTGTGTATATATATATACATTAAGCATTCATATAACTCAACACATAAGGATTTAAATTGACGTTAAACCTTAAAATTAAATCCTCATCACATGTTTAATAAAGTAAACAAAACAAATTCTTATATACATTGTTTAATTTTTATGATTTTACCACGCCAAGGCTGGCTTGCCTCTTTTACACATAAATATGGTGAAATGCTAATCAATCCAAAAACATTCTAATTTGTGATTGACTAGATCAAAGTAAATGTACATCTTAGAGGGCAATTTATGAAGCTGAGGTGGACAGGGGCGCACATACTGTCCACCGCAGCTCACCTCTGGCGGGCTGAATTACCCTGGCGGAAATCAGCATTGCAGACGAGCGTTTTTTTGTGCTTGCGTGCAATCCCACTCCCTGCCCATGTACAGCCAATCATGCGTGGGCAGGAGCTATCAATACCCCCGGTCGGACTAGACCGCGGAGATTGAATTTCGCCACTTTATAGGTGGCGAAAGATTAGGTCTGATGACCGCTGCCTGTTAAATACTAGGTGTAGGTTCTCTTGTGAGAACCTGCAGCCACAGTTGGTCGAATAAATTGACCCCTTAGTGGCCACAAAAAAAAACAAGCTTATCAAGAGGTGTATCCCTGAACTGCTCTTGATTTGCAAAACATTGCAAATTGATTATAAGCTCGCTAGGACTGCATAATGCTGTGGAATCTATTTGCTTACAAATAATAATTGATAATAATAATAATTAATAGAGGTAATAATACATCTTTTGTAATTATTTTAATGTATTTAGTTTGAATACTTATATTTTGCAATGCAATGCATATATCTATACTGTATATATAAAAAAAGAAGTCCGCCCCTAAGTGGATGAAAAAGGGGGGTGAACTTTTTTTGGAGGATACCTATATCTCAAAAACCGACAATGTTACAGATGTGAAAATTGGTATTTAGATTCTTCTTGAAAAACAAAAACAAAGAAACAAGTGTTTTACCATTTCTCCAAAATCCACTTAAGGGGGAAAAAAATGGGGGCTGACTTATGAGGATACCTATATCTCAAAAAACAAAGATGTTACAGACGTGAAAATTGGTATTTAGATTCTTCTTGAAAAATAAAGAAACAAGTGTTTTACCATTTCCCAAAAATCCACTTTAGGGGGAACAAAAGGGGGGTGATTTATGAGGATACCTATATATCTAAAACCAAAGATGTTACAGACATTAAAATTGGTATTTAGATTCTCCTTTAAAAATAAAGAAACATGTGTTTTACCATTTCTCAAACATCCACTTAAGGGGAGTCAACAGGGGGGTGATTTATGAGGATACCTATATCTTAAAAAACAAAGATGTTATAGACATGAAAATTGGTATTTAGATTACAAGAAACACAGAGAATTAATGAAAACTCAAGACGTTCGTGTCAGTGAATGTGCCACCCGAATGGGCACACGTCGCTGCGAGTGGTCATGTTTTTCTTTATATTTTACAAATCATAAAATCCATGCGAGCGAAGCAGCTGGCAACAACTAATATATATATATATATATATATATATATATATATATATATATATATATATATATATATATATATACACACACATACACACACATACACACACATACATACAGTATGTATATTGACTCTAATGACCCTTTAAGATGCCCTATTAACTGTATGGGAGCCTACCCAAATTGATTGATCAGGAAAAAAGTAAAAATGTAAACATACTGTTTAAATAGTACTAGAGTACTTTGTGTATTCTTAATATATTTAGCCTAGAATCCTTATCATGCTAACAATTGGTTTAAAGGGACAGTCTACACCAGAATTTTAATTGTTTTAAAAGATAGATAATCCCTTTATTACCCATTCCCCAGTTTTGCATAACCACCCCAGTTATATTAATATATGTTTAAACTCTGTGATTACCTTTATATCTAAGCCTCTGCAGACTGCCTCCTTATCTCAGTGCTTTTGACAGACATGCAGTTTAGTCAATCAGTGCAGACTCCTAAATAACTCCACAGGAGTGAGCACACTGTCTAACTGTGAAAAACTTTCAAAGAGCTAAGGGGAGGTTTTCAACGGTTTAGAAATCAGTTTGAGGCTACCTAGGTTTAGCTTTTCAAAAATACCACCAAGGGAACAAAGCAAATTTAGTGATAAAAGTCAATTAGAAAGTTGTTTAAAATTTCATCTTAATCATGAAAGTTTAATTTTGACTAGACTGTCCCTTTAATATTTATTTTTTTAAAGCATATTTTATCTAGTTAAAGGGACACTCAAATCAAAATTAAACTTTCATTATTCAGATAGAGCATGCATTTTTAAGCAACTTTCCAATTTTCTTCCATTAACAACATGTGCATAGTATGTTTATATTTACACTTTTTGATTCACCAGCTCCTACTGAGCATGCGCACAAATTCACAGAAAATAAATGTATATGGATTTGGGATTGGCTGATAGCTGTCATATGATGCAGGGAGTGGAAATAGACAAAACTTTGAAATTTGTCAGAAAAAAATTATACTAAACATTTAAAGTATTACTGCATAGTTTTATTATCGTGCATTTGTTGATTATGTAAATCTGCTATATTTACTGGCCCTTTAATGGTTTTAGAAAGTTAAAAAGTTAAAGCGTTCACTTTTACATGTCCTTGTTCTCATTGTTTACAAATGCATTCTGATCACATTAGTGAGTACTGCACCCTGGCAAGAAAATATATTTTTGTTTTCAAATTTTAAAATCTGCATTCTCTGAAAAAGACTAAAATAATGAATTATAAATTAACACTACTGTACAAATTGTTTAAAATATACACATTTTTATTGAATATTTGCATTAAAAAATATTTGTTTATTTTATAACTTTTGTATCAAACAGAAAATAAAAACATTTCAGAAAAGTATTTTCTAATTACTGAACAAAAATGGAAACAATATTTATACATATTAAAATAAACTGATAAAGGCAAGTGGAAAATGGCAGTTACAACAGATATAACTACTATAGATGATTAGCGCTGCAGAATCTGTTGGTGCTCTACAAATAACCGATAATAATAATAACCGATAATAATAACCGATAATAATTGATAACTTTAATTCAACTGAAAATGACACCTTGGAGTCCATTGAATTAGCAGCAAAGAATGCTTTGGTGTCCTTGGGTTGCAGACTCTTTTATACCAGCTTGCTTACTGCAAGTTAAGATGCAGAGGTCATACAACTTGTTAGTTTAGGGTGAGTGACAGGACACAGGGCTGCCCAAGGAAATCCTTGTACAATATGCACTGCGGGAGGGGACGAGCAATGTCTGCTGCCTGCCCATCCTGAAGACAGGTTGTACAGGACATATATCACTTAGTACATGGGGTTCCTGGGTATTCCTTGAATGTAATTTTCTGTATTTTAAGTTAATGCGATTATATACAAAATAAAATCCACCATAAAAGGCTGTGTGTTAACAGTGTTAAAGTGATCTTAAACTTCATTGTTTGTTGTTACAATATTTCTAATCATAAAGTAAAAGATGGAAACTTTTATTTATGATATTCATATAAACAGTTATTTTTTTTAATAATTGACCTTTCATGTTTTCATATGTTACGCCGTTCTTCCGCCTGTAATGGATACTCTATTTCTTGCTGCACTTACGATTCAGGCTGTAGCCAATCATATCATGCCCCCTTTGGCATCCAGCAAGTAAATAATAAGGCCTTGGTTTTGGAAAGCCAAAGGGGGCATGCTATGAATGGCTACAGCCTGAATCGTCAGGGCAGCAAGAAATAGAGTATCAGTTACGGGCGGAGGAACAGTGCAATATATGAAAACTTGAGTGGTAATTATTAACAAAATTAAGCATTTACAAAGCTTTTCATGAATGAAAGTCCCCATCTTTTCCTTTATGACTACAAATATTGTAACTACAAAAGATGAAGTTTACCATCACTTAAAGGGACACTGAACCCAGTTTTGTCTTTCATGGTTCAGATAGAGCATGCAATTTTTAAGCAACTTTCTAATTTACTCCTATTATCAATTTTTCTTCGTTCACTTGCTATCTTTATTTGAAAAGAAGGAATCTAAGCTAAGGAGCCAGCAATTTTGTGGTTCAGCACCATAGACAGCTCTTGTTTATTGGTGCAGTCCAATCAGTAAAGACAACCCAGTTTGTTCAACAAAAATGGGCCGGCATCTTAACTTACATTCTTGCTTTTCAAATAAACATACCAAGAGAATGAAGAAAATTTGATAATAGGAGTAAATTAGAAAGTTGCTTAAAATTGCATGCTCTATCTGAATCACAAAATAAGTAAATTGGGTTCAGTGTCCCTTTAAGTCTAAAGCAATATAAAAGTGCAAAAATAAAACAATATAATGGGGCATATTTATCAAGCTCCGAATGGAGCTTTATGCCCCGTGTTTCCGGCGAGGCTGCAGGCTCACCAGAAACAGCAGTTATGAAGCAGCGGTCACAAAGACCGCTGCTCCATAACCTGTCCGCCTGCTCTGAGCAGGCGGACAGACATCTCCAGATATCAACCCGATTGAGTACGATCGGGTTGATTGACACCCCCTACTGGTGGCCGATTGGCCGCGATTCTGCAGGGGGCGGCATTGCACCAGCAGCTCTTGTGAGCTGCTGGTGCAATGCTGAATACGGCGAGCGTATTGCTCGCCGTATTCAGTGAGGTCTGTCGGAATCCAACAGACCTTGATAACTTGGGGCCAATGTGTTAGATCATTTTATTATTGCTTACATATAACTATATGTTTAATCTCTGCAAAGTGGTTAAATACATATTTAAAATCAATTCCAGAGCAATTCCATACACTTCTGGGAACTAGCTGTAATAATCTAGTAAGCAAATTAGATATAGGTGCATAGCCACCAATAAGCAGCTAGCTTCCGGTAGCACATGGCTACTTCTGAGCCTACCTAGATATGTTTTTCAACAAAATACCCAGAGAAAAAAAAAGAAATTTGTTACAAGGAGTTCTACCTGAATCATGTTGTTTTAAAAGACCATTTCTATAATGCTCTTGGTCAAACTAATTGCTTGGTATCTACCATTAAATGAAGGCACACATTCAAGTTCAAAGACATGTTAGCTTTACAATAAATCCAAAATGTTGATTCCTTCATTAATGGAAATTCTGATGCTTTGTTAGCATATAAATGATTCCTATTTGTGGAAGTGCAACACACTAAGATCTGTGGAAATCCAGATCTTAGTTTGTTGCACTTTCACAAAAAGAAATCAGCCTCCGAAAAGATCTGAATGTCCCAAACTAACGAAACTTCTGAATACCCGTACCTATTTATTTGTGTCCTTTGGCATTAATACAAAAATCAGTAGGTTTTCCTCTGAAACTATAAGCTGTGTATATTTAAGTATTTTTTTTTAAAACTAATCAGTTTTCATATAATCCCAGTAAATGGCCATTGCCTTTTATATAAAGAATTATTTTGGCTACTTAGGAATTCTCCATTCCTCTAATCTGAAGAGGTGACCTTGTGTCAATTGCACAGATGAAGTGACGTTCGCCAGTCACAAACACTAAGCTCTCGTGGATCAAAGACAGCGCTATTAACACAATGTCAACCCCTCACTTTCAGGTAAAGTAAGTCACTCAGCAAAAAGAACTGAAATAGCATTCTCGCCCCACATGAAAGATAAAAGTCATAAAACTTTTATGCCGTGAAGTGCACTCTGAACAAAGACTTCTGAGATTTTGAAAAGCAAGTTTGTGTACACAGCTACAAGAAAAAGAATATGCTTTACACATATGATAGACATGTACATCTATATTTAAGAAACTTAACAGATAAGAAATATAATAAATGATGTGCTATATAACATTTTCAAAGAAACAATACAGTTTTACTACAAATTATCAAATTAATCTTTAAAGACTACTTTGACATTTACAATATATTTCTATATAGTTGGAAAACATTCATGTTTTGGCCTAAAAATCCAAGTCTTTCATTGTCTAAGATAAATGATATAAAATACATTTTACTCGGTTATACATAAACTATAAATATTCAGAAACCTGGGGGACATACATCAAAGTTTGAATGAAAAGAAAAATGGAAGGTCGGAGAGAGATATGAGGTGACAGGGACATTTTTGTCAAAAGAAGGAGGGAATGAGGTGGACAAGGAAATAGAAAGATCATGTGACAAATATTGGTGGTTGACATGAGGAGGCCGAATTATCAAATGTCTGTCGGACATGATCCTTCAGTGCGGATCAGGTCCGACAGACATCACTGAATGCGGAGAGCCGCCCCCTGCAGACTCGCGGCCAATCGGCCCACCAGCAGGGAGTTGTCAATCAATCTGATCATACTCGATCGGGTTGAATTGTGTCGATCTCTGTCCGCCTGCTCAGAGCAGGCGGACAGGGTTATGAAGCAGCGGTCTTTAGACGGCTGCATCACAACTGCTTTTTTTGGCGAGTCTGAAGACTCGCCAGAAACACGGGCCCTCCAGCTCCATACAGAGCTTGATAAATGGGGCCTTTATGTATAGAATGAGGTGACAATGGAAGGACATTTTGGCATAGTGAATTAGGTGACAAAGAGAAGATAAAACAAGATTGAGATTAAAGGGAAATGAAACCATAAAAATGTGTTGCACATATATAGAAGACTCTAAACATTCTAAAATATTTGATGAGAAAGGTCAAGTTAAAACTGCATGTTTAGATTTTGAAGCTATTAGGTCATGCTTCTGTGTATACAACTGGACTCTAGGGGCTAATTAATTAGTGTAGAGACTTTCCCTACCAGCAGAAAAACAAACCTGAAAAAAACCCCTCAGGAATATCCATTTTACAAAAACAAAAAAATAAAAATTTTACAAAAACAAAAAAAAATACACATTTTACAAAAACAAAAAAAAATACACATTTTACAAAAATGTCCTTTTGTAGAAGCATAAAATGCTTTTAAGGTGTCAGAGAGAAGAGAGTGTGATGTAGAGACAGCAAGTGAGGGTGACAAAGTTACACAAAGAAGGTGAGTGACAATATGAGTTTAAAAACAGGACAAAAAAATGTGATCTAAATTGAGGTGATTGAAGAGAACAAATATAAAGTAAGAAGATAAAAGAAGTTACAAAGAAACAGCACTGAGAGAAGGGAACTGGTAAATAAAGGTAGGGAGCAGAGAACTTAGAAGGTAGACTTAGTAATACTGAGGTGAGGCTAAAGGTAGTAGGAAAAAACACACAGAATGAGAGAATTTAGACATTAATGAAGACTAATGAGACTGATAATATAATATATAATATAATATAAGTGGGGAGTGAGATGAGAGCAGAGATTAGGAGAAGCAAACAAAGAGTTAATAGGAGGATTATGGTGCTTAGTAAGGTGACAAGGGGAGACAATAAAAGAGAATTTAGAGTGTGATTTAAGAGAAAAAAGAGGAGGTAGTGATTAAAGGGACATAGAGTTTTAGTCCCTTAAAGGGACACTGAACCCAAATTTATTCTTTTGTGATTCAGATAGAGAATGAAATTTTAAGCAACTTTCTAATTTACTCCTATTATCAAATGTTCTTCATTCTCTTGGTATCTTTATTTGAAATGCAAGAATGTAAGATTACATACCGGCCCATTTTTGGTGAACAACCTGGGTTGTCCTTGCTGATTGGTGGATAAATGAATTTGCTAATAAAAAAAAGTGCTGTCCAGAGGTCTGAACCAAAAAAAGACTTAGATACCTTCTTTTTCAAATAAAGATAGCAAGAGAACGGAGAAAAAAAATGATAATAGGAGTGAATTGCTTAAAATTGCATGCTCTATTTGAATCACGAAAGAAAAAATTTGGGTTCAGTGTCCCTTTACTGACTGCGATGTACCATTTACATCGCCGGTCTTTAAGGGTTTTCTTGCTACTACTTTTATACACTCCTTTCTTGTCACCGGAAATAGAGCGCATTTTCATTCCACAATCCCCATAGAAAGACCAGTGATGTGCTCTTGTGATACAATGCTTCTGTGCATTTGCCTGCACTTGTATTACTCAGTTGAGCGGAAATATCGCTTTTGCCTAAGTGATATTTTACACTCAACTTGTAATCCGGCCCAAAATGTATTAAAAAAAAATGCAGTAAAAGGTTATAAGGGCTCAAAGATATGAGGTCTCAGGTGTTAGAAGAAAAAAAAAAGCAGACAAAATGCTTTAACATAGAGATACATACATACTGTACATATATATATATATATATATATATATATCATTCCAGCAAAACAGGAACTGGCAATGAAATATAATAATTACATTTATTTTTGATTGCCAGTTCCAGTTCTGCCGGAGTGATTTTTTAAAAAAAAGCACAATTCTTTCAGCTCAAGGCCATGTGATTGCATTTTTAAAGGGATATGAAACCCACATTTTTTTCTTTCATGATTCAGATAGACCATGCAATTTTAAGCAACTTTAAAGGGACACTGTACCCAAAAAATTTCTTTCGTGATTCAGATTGAGCATGAAATTTTAAGCAACTTTCTAATTTACTCCTATTATCAAATTTTCTTAATTCTCTTGGTATCTTTATTTGAAATGCAAGAATGTAAGTTTAGATGACGGCCCATTTTTGGTGAACAACCTGGGTTGTCCTTGCTGATTGGTGGATAAATTCATCCACCAATAAAAAACTGCTGTCCAGAGTACTGAAACCAAAAAAAAGCTTAGATGCCTTCTTTTTCAAATAATGATAGCAAGAGAATGAAGAAAAATTGATAATAGGAGTAAATTAGAAAGTTGCTTAAAATTGCATGCTCTTTCTGAATTACAAAAGAAACATTTTGGGTACAGTGTCCCTTTAAGCAACTAAAGTGCTAAAAAGTACATTAACACCCATAAACTACCTATTACCCCCTTAACCAAGGCCCTCCCACATCGCAAACACTAAAATACATTTTTTAACCCCTAATCTGCCGCTCTGGATATCACCACAACAATAATAAACATATTAACCCCTAAACCGCTACACTCCTGTCTCGCAAACACTAGTTAAATAATATTAACCCCTAATCTGCCTCCCCTAACTTCTCCGCCACCTACATTATACTTATTAACCCCTAATCTGCTGCCCCCAACACCGCCGCCACCTACATTATTTTTATTAACCCCTAATCTTCTGCCCCAATGTCGCAGCAACCTACCTACACTTATTAACCCCTAATCTGCCATCCCCAACGTCGCCACCACTATTCTAAATTTATTAACCCCTAAACCTAAGTCTATCCTTAACCCTAACACCCCCTAACTTAAATATAATTAAAATAAATCTAAGTAAAATTACTACAATTAACTAAATTATTCCTATTTAAAATTAAATACTTACCTATAAAATAAACCCTAAGCTAGCTACAATATAACTATTAGTTACATTGTAGCTAGCTTAGAGTTTATTTTTATTTTACAGGCAAGTTTGTATTTATTTTAACTAGGTAAAATAGTTATTAAATAGTTATTGACTATTTAATTACTACCTAGCTAAAATAAAGACAAATTGACCTGTAAAATAAAACCTAACCTGTTACACTAACACCTAACCTAACCCTACAATTAAATAAATTAACTAAATTAAAAACAATTAAATAAATTAAATTAAATTAGCTAAATCACAAAGCAAAACACTAAATTACAGAAAATAAAAAAACAAATTACAGATCTTTAAGCTAATTACACCTAATCTAAATGCCCTATCAAAATAAAAAAAAAGCCCCCCAAAATAAAAAAACCCTAGCCTAAACTAAACTATCAATAGCCCTTAAAAGGGCCTTTTGTGGGGCATTGCCCCAAAGTAATCAGCTATTTTACCTGTAAAAAAAAAAATACAAATACCCCCCAAAAGTAAAACCCTCCACCCACACAACCAACCCCCCAAATAAAACCCTAACTAAAAAAACCTAAGCTCCCCATTGCCCTGAAAAGGGCATTTGGATGGGCATTGCCCTTAAAAGGGTAGTTAGCTCTTTTGTGGCCCAAACCCTCATCTAAAAACTAAAACCCACCAAATACACCCTTAAAAAAACCTAACACTAACCCCCTGAAGATCGACTTACTGTTCTGAAGACTGGACATCCATCCTCAAGGAAGCAGCAGAAGTCTTCATCCAACCGGACCGAAGCCCTCAAAAAAGCCGGGAGAAGTCTTCATCCAAGCCGGGTGAAGTGGTCCTCCAGACAGGCAGAAGTCTTCATCCAGACGGTATCTTCTATCTTCATCCATCCGACGCGGAGCGGCTCCATCTTCAAGACATCCGACGTGGAGCATCCTCTTCATCCGGAGTCTTCTTACTGAATGACGGTTCCTTTAAATTACGTCATCCAAGATAGCGTCCCTTAGATTCCGATTGGATGATAGAATTCTATCAGCCAATCGGAATTAAGGTAGAAAAAATCTTATTGGCTGATGCAATCAGCCAATAGGATTGAAGTTCAATCCTATTGGCTGATCCAATCAGCCAATAGGATTGAGCTTGCATTCTATTGGCTGTTCCAATCAGCCGATAGAATGTGAGCTCAATCCTATTGGCTGATTGGATCAGCCAATAGGATTGAACTTCATCTTGGATGACGTCATTTAAAGGAACCGTCATTCAGTAAGAAGACTCCGGATGAAGAGGATGCTCCGTGTTGGATGTCTTGAAGATGGAGCCGCTCCGCGTCGGATGGATGAAGATAGATGCCATCTGGAGTAAGACTTCTGCCCGTCTGGAGGACCACTTCGCCCGGCTTGGATGAAGACTTCTCCCGGCCTCGTTGAGGACTTCGGCCCGGTTGGATAAAGACTTCTGCCGCTTCCTTGAGGATGGATGTCCGGTCTTCAGAACAGTAAGTCGATCTTCAGGGGGTTAGTGTTAAGTTTTTTTAATGGTGTATTAGGTGGGTTTTAGTTTTTAGATTAGGGTTTGGGCCACAAAAGAACTAACTGCCCTTTTAAGGGCAATGCCCATCCAAATGCCCTTTTCAGGGCAATGGGGAGCTTAGTTTTTTTTAGTTAGGGTTTTATTTGTGGGGTTGGTTGTGTGGGTGGTGAGTTTTACTGTTGGGGAGGTATTTGTATTTGTTTTTTACAGGTAAAAGAGCTGATTACTTTGGGGCAATGCCCTGCAAAAGGCCCTTTTAAGGGCTATTGATAGTTTAGTTTAGGCTAGGGGTTTTTTATTGGGGGGGGTATTTTGATAGGGCTATTAGATTAGGTGTAATTAGTTTAAATATCTTGCAATTTGTTTATTATTTTCTGTAATTTAGTGTTTTTTTGTACTTTAGCTAATCTAATTTAATTTATTTAATTGTTTTTAATTTACTAAATTTATTTAATTGTAGTGTAGTGTTAAGTGTTATTGTAACTTAGGTTAGGTTTTATTTTACAGGTACTTTTGTATTTATTTTTGCTAGGTAGTTATTAAATAGTTAATAACTATTTAGTTACTATTCTACCTAGTTAAAATAAATACAACCTTGCCTGTAAAATAAAAATAAACCCTAAGTTAGCTACAATGTAACTATTAGTTATATTGTAGCTATCTTAGGGTCTATTTTATAGGTAAGTATTTAGTTTTAAATAGGAATTATTTAGGTAATAATAATATTTGTTTAGATTTATTTAAATTATATTTAAGTTAGGGGGTGTTAGGGTTAGGGTTAGACTTAGGTTTAGGGGTTAATACATTTAGTATAGTGGCAGCGACGTTGGGGGCGGCAGATTAGGGGTTAATAAATGTAGGTAGGTGGCGCCGATATTAGGGACGGCAGATTAGGGGTTAATAATATTTAACTAATGTTTGCAAGGTGGGAGTGCGGCGGTTTAGGGGTTAATATGTTTATTATAGTGGCGGCGACATTGGGGTGGCAGATTATGGGTTAATAAATATAATATAGGTTGCGGCGATGTTGGGGGCAGCAGATTAGGGGTTAATAAATATAATGTAGGTGGCGGCGATGTCTGGAGGGGTAGATTAGGGGTTAATAAATATAATGTAGGTGTCGGCAATGTTGGGGGTGGCAGATTATGGGTTAATAAGTGTAAGATTAGGGGTGTTTAGACTCAGGGTTCATGTTAGGGTGTTAGGTGTAAACATAAAATGTGTTTCCCCATAGGAATCAATGGGGCTACGTTACTAAGTTTTATGCTGCTTTTTGGCAGGTGTTAGACTTTTTCTCAACCAGCTCTCCCCATTGATGTCTATGGGGAAATCGTGCACGAGCACGTACGACCATCTCACCACTGACTTAAGCAGCGCTGGTATTGGAGTGCGGTAAGGAGCACAATTTTGCTCAACGCTCACTTCTTGCCTTTTAACGCCGGGTTTGTAAAAACCTGTAATACCAGCGCTGCAGGTAGGTGAGCAGTGAGAAAAAACTGCTTTTTAGCACCGCATAGCCTCTAATGCAAAACTCGTAATCTGGCCGTTAGTTTCCTTCTTATATTAGAAGCATTTAAAGGTTTCTGTTGTTATATACTAGATTACAATATTATTTATTATCTCAGCAGTAACCTCCAATTATGTTGATACCTCTTAGGAGTGTCCTCCAACATGTTTTAAGTATTGTAATTATGAATATTAATAATTAATAGCAGTATAAAACTATTGTCAGCGATATCTACAATTAATATAGCAGAACTTTGTCAATACACTTCAGTAAGATATTAAATCTCTGCAGTATACTCCAAAATATCACTACTGAGATATCTATAAATTTGACAATATTATAATTAAAAATTAATAATGTTCTGATTAGTTATCTTTATAGACACATTAAATTATATTTATGTAAAAACTAAATTAAGAATAAATTATACACGCTTATTCTGTTACAATTTTCTATACAAAACAGATCATAAATCTCTATTAAAATACCACAAATGAGGATACCAGAACAATCTATAATTAGCCAGCAATTCTAAATTTCTGCCACTACATAAACCTATAAGTTACAATGCTGAATTCTAACAATCAAATAATTTGTATGTTATTAACATAATAACCAATATATATGCAATTTCTAAGAGATTTCACAATAAGTAAGACTGACATAAATATATCATATATAAAGTCTTTCCAGAAATAAAATTATTTAACACCAATATAATTAATTTAGATTATACAGACCAATGGGACATAAGTTTAAAATACAAAATATTCCGGCCTGTAACTACAATTTATACTTACAAACCACAACTGCAGCTTTAGCTATAGAATAGAGTCAGTGCAAACAGCATCAGCCAGCGTCTTCACTTGTGTAAAGGTTTATATCAGGCAATTAAAACCCACATCCATTCTATAATAATTGGTGAAAACTGGGAATGCCCTTATCGAAGCTTGTCTCTCATTGGCCATCGGGGAATGCATGTCTTAACAGTCAACCCATTTGGCTTTTATACCAGTTTTAGTCCATTAGGAGGCAGCATACATAGAAAAACTGTTTCATAATCAATACTGATACAGAAAATACAGATATTCTTATATATTTTAAATGTATATTTAATATACTCACTATTTCCTGATATTAATAAATTCATCTGGTCCACATATATGGGACTATCTAATACTATTTAATCTGAGTATGTTCATACTAAACGTGATATACTACTTATAATATTTTTAAAAGATGCATTTTAAAGTTACATTTTTATGAGTGGACTAGTAGTATAAACCAATAAAATATATATATAATATATATATATGTATATCTGACTTTATTTGTAAATCAGTTAATTTGATATACTGGTATATATTTAATTTCCCAGTCACCATCTTATATCACATATGTAATTGGAAGTAAACTTTGCAGTAACTACTAGTCATATTTGTAACCTAATTTGTACATCAGATGTCTGAAAAACAAAAGAATATGTTATCCATTTTGAAACAAGTTGGTTAAATATTTTATATATGTGGTTATTTATTTAACATAGCAGACACTATCTGATATAGTATATTTAGGCATTTCTCTCAGATCCATTTATGTATACATATTATTTGGACAGCCTGAGGCACATATTAAATATTTGAAAATCAGACACAAGAAATTAATTTTTAAAGTTCAAATTACACAGGTTAGGATATTTCTTTGTTTTCTCTTGTTGTTTTCCATAGAGACGTAAGTATGAACTTCGTGTATTTGAACTCAGTATGTAGTAGTTAATAGTGATGTCGCGAACCTAAAATTTTGCGTTCGCAAACGGCGAACGCGAACTTCCGCAAAAGTTTTCTAACCGGGGAACCGTGTGAACCGCCATAGACTTCAATAGGCAGGTGAATTTTAAAACCCACAGGAACTCTTTCTGGCCACAAAAGTGATGGAAAAGTTGTTTCAAGAGGACTAACACCTGGACTGTGGTATGCCGGAGGGGGATCCATGGCAAACTCCCATGGAAAATTACATAGTTGATGCAGAGTCTGGTTTTAATCCATAAAGGGCATAAATCACCAAATATTCCTAAATTGTTTGGAATAACGTGCTTTAAAACATCAGGTATGATGTTGTATCGTTCAGGTAATGTAAGGGTTTTTTTTTTTTTAAATGTACACTACTGTTTTAGCAGATATGACTTGCACTGGTGTGACACTGTGCCCTGGCAGGACCTGGAACGCACACGTGTGAGGGAAACTGACTGCTATTATTTGACAGTAAAAAAAGTTTTTTTTTTTTTTTTAAATGTATGTACACTACTGTTTTAGTAGATAAGACTTGCACTGGTGTGACACTGTGCCCTGGCAGGACCTGGAGCGCACACGTGTGAGGGAAACTGACTGCTATTATTTCACAATAAAAAAGGTTTTTTTTTTTTAAAAATGTATGTAGACTACTGTTTTAGCAGATATGACTTGCACTGGTGTGACACTGTGACCTGGCAGGACCTGGAACGCACACGTGTGAGGGAAACTGACTGCTATTATTTCACAGTAAAAAAAGTTGTTTTTTTTTGTAAATGTATGTACACTACTGTTTTAGTAGATATGACTTGCACTGGTGTGACACTGTGCCCTGGCAGGACCTGGAGCGCACATGTGTGAGGGAAACTGACTGCTATTATTTCACAATAAAAAAGGTGTTTTTTTTAAATGTATGTACACTACTGTTTTAGCAGATATGACTTGCACTGGTGTCACACTGTGCCCTGGCAGGACCTGAAACGCACACGTGTGAAGGAAACTAACTGCTATTATTTCAAATAAAAAAAAAGGTTTGTTTGTTTTTTTAATGTACACTACTGTTTTAGCAGATATGACTTGCACTGGTGTCACACTGTGCCCTGGCAGGACCTGAAAAGCACACGTGTGAAGGAAACTGACTGCTATTATTTCAAATTAAAAAAAGGTTTTTTTTTTTTTTTTTTAAATGTACACTACTTTTTTTTAGCAGATATAACTTGCACTGGTGTCCCACTGTGCCCTGGCAGGACCTCAAACGCACACGTGTGAAGGAAAATGACTGCTATTATTTCAAATTAAAAAAAGTTTTTTTTTTTTTTTTTTAAATGTACACTACTGTTACACCAGATATGAGTGGTGGCACTTGGCAAGTGGGCACAGTATACGCTGTGAGCCTGAGCTGGCAGACAGGCTGCAATTAGATTACACAGGGGGAAAAAAAAAAGCAGACTGATGTTCTAGCCCTAAAAAGGGCTTTTTGGGGTGCTGTCCTTACAGCAGAGATCAGATGAGTCATTCAGGACTGTAGTGGACACTGAATACACTAGCCTAGCTATCGATTTCCCTATTAAATCAGCAGCAGCTACACTGTCCCTCCTCTCACTAAGAATGCAGCTTCCGAATTAATCTAAAATTGATGCTGTCCAGGAGGTGGGAGGGTCTGGAAGGGAGTGTCTGCTGCTGATTGGCTGGAATGTGTCTTGTGACTGTGAGCTACAGGGTCAAAGTTTACTCAATGATGATGAATAGGAGGCGAATCGAACATCGCATATGTTCGCCGTCCGCTGCGAATGCGAACATGCTATGTTCGCTGCGAACTGTTCGCGACATCACTAGTAGTTAACACTTAGATGATAAGGGCCACAATCCCTGAGACTCTTGGTATATTCAAATATCAGTTCAGACTGAGTGGCTGTTGTCTTTGCATGGGGTCATTATCTATTTGGACCTTTATTAGGGAAATTATTTAAGTCGTAGATTTTGATCTGAGCAAAGGTATTGAACAAAGACTCTTTTTTGATACATCCTGCTTGTGAGGTGTAATTTAGCATAGTGAGTGGGGAGAGGGGTCTGAGCTGAATTCTGATGTGTAATCAGCATGGACCCAATTTCTGACCTCAGGCATGTAATACACAGAGGCCTAGATTTGGAGTTTTGTCGGTAACGACCCGTGTAGCTAACGCTGGCTTTTTTCTGGCCGCACCATAAAAATAACTCTGGTATTGAGAGTCCACATAAAGGCTGCGTTAGGCTCCAAAAAAGGAGCGTAGAGCATTTTTAACGCAGCTTCAACTCTCAATACCAGAGTTGCTTACGCAAGTGGCCAGCCTCAAAAACGTGCTCGTGCACGATTCCCCCATAAAAAACAATGGGGCTGTTTGAGCTGAAAAAAAACCTAACACCTGCAAAAAAGCCGCGTTCAGCTCTTAACGCAGCCCCATTGTTTGCTATGTGGAAACACCACCTAAGTCTGCACCTAACAACCTAACATGTACCCCGAGTCTAAACACCCCTAACCTTACACTTATTAACCCCTAATCTGCCGCCCCCGCTATCGCTGACACCTGCATTTTATTTTTAACCCCTAATCTGCCGCTCCGTAAACCCCCGCTACTTACATTATCCTTATGTACCCCTAATCTGCTGCCCCTAACACCGCCGACCCCTATATTATATTTATTAACCCCTAATCTGCCCCCCACAACGTCGCCTCCACCTGCCTACACTTATTAACCCCTAATCTGCCTCACTAACCCTATAATAAATAGTATTAACCCCTAATCTGCCCTCCCTAACATCGCCGACACCTAACTTCAATTATTAACCCCTAATCTGCCGACTGGAGCTCACCGCTATTCTAATAAATGGATTAACCCCTAAAGCTAAGTCTAACCCTAACACTAACACCCCCCCTAAATTAAATATAATTTTAATCTAACGAAATTATTTAACTCTTATTAAATAAATTATTCCTATTTAAAGCTAAATACTTACCTGTAAAATAAACCCTAATATAGCTACAATATAAATTATAATTACATTGTAGCTATTTTAGGATTAATATTTATTTTACAGGCAACTTTGTAATTATTTTAACCAGGTACAATAGCTATTAAATAGTTAAGAACTATTTAATAGTTACCTAGTTAAAATAATAACAAAATTACCTGTAAAATAAATCCTAACCTAAGTTACAATTAAACCTAACACTATACTATCATTAAATTAATTAAATAAAATACCTACAATTACCTACAATTAAACCTAACACTACACTATCAATACATTAATTAAATACAATATCTACAAATAACTACAATGAAATAAACTAACTAAAGTACAAAAAATAAAAAAGAACTAAGTTACAAAAAATAAAAAAATATCTACAAACATAAGAAAAATATTACAACAATTTTAAACTAATTACACCTACTCTAAGCCCTCTAATAAAACAACAAAGCCCCCCAAAATAAAAAATGCCCTACCCTATTCTAAATTACTAAAGTTAAAAGCTCTTTTACCTTACCAGCCCTGAACAGGGCCCTTTGCGGGGCATGCCCCAAGAAGTTCAGCTCTTTTGCCTGTAAAAAAAAACATACAATACCCCCCCAACATTACAACCCACCACCCACATACCCCTAATCTAACCCAAACCCCCCTTAAATAAACCTAACACTAAGCCCCTGAAGATCATCCTACCTTGTCTTCACCTCACCAGGTATCACCGATCCGTCCTGGCTCCAAAATCTTCATCCAACCCAAGCGGGGGTTGGCGATCCATCATCCGGTGGCTGAAGAGGTCCAGAAGAGGCTCCAAAGTCTTCATCCTATCCGGGAAGAAGAGGCGATCCGGACCGGCAACCATCTTGATCCAAGCGGCATCTTCTATCTTCATCCGATGACGACCAGCTCCATCCTGAAGACCTCCACCGCGGACCCATCTTCTTCCGGCGATGTCCAACTGAAGAATGACGGTTCCTTTAAGGGACGTCATCCAAGATGGCGTCCCTCGAATTCCGATTGGCTGATAGGATTCTATCAGCCAATCGGAATTAAGGTAGGAATATTCTGATTGGCTGATGGAATCAGCCAATCAGAATCAAGTTCAATCCGATTGGCTGATCCAATCAGCCAATCAGATTGAGCTCGCATTCTATTGGCTGATCCTGCGGCTGGAGTTTTGTCGTTTTGTCTAACGCTCACTTCAGACACGACTCTAAATACCGGAGTTAGAAAGATCCCATTGAAAAGATAGGATACGCAATTGACGTAAGGGGATCTGCGGTATGGAAAAGTCGCGGCTGAAAAGTGAGCGTTAGACCCTATTTTGAGTGACTCCAAATACCGGAGTTAGCCTAAAACCAGCGTTAGGAGCCTCTAACGCTGGTTTTCACGGCTAACGCCAAACTCCAAATCTAGGCCAGAATGTATCCAGCAATGGTATTAAGCATGTTAAAATTTATTATTTAATAGATTACATACTTATTTTATCTTATTATATATGTGTGTATATATATATATATATATATATACTTTATATATATATATATATATATATATATATATATATATATGTGTGTGTGTTTATATATATATATATGTATATATGTATATATATATATATATATATATATACTGTATATATATACTATATATATATATATATATATATATATATATATATATATATATATATATATATATATATATATATATATATATATTATCTACTGACACTCACAGATACCCTAACATGTCTTTGTCTTTATTTAAATAAGGACTTTGGGGTCGTATTATCAAGGTCCGAATGGAGATTAAAGCCCCTGTTTCTGCGCGAGCCTTTAGGCTCATCATAAACAGTAGTTATGAAGCTGCGGTCTAAAGACCGCTGCTCCATAACTTGTCCACTGCCTCTGAGGTTGCAATCGGCAATCCGCCCAATCCTATACATTGAGCTGATTGAAACCCCTGCTAGCGGCCAATTGGCCACAAATCTTCAGGGGGCAGCATTGCACAAGCAGTTTACCAGAACTGCTTGGGCAATGATAAATGCCAACATCATATGCTGTTTGCATTTATCGATGTGCGGCGGACACGATACTCTACATCATATCATGTACGTCCGCACTTTAGTATATTGGCCCCTTTATGTGTACAGTTTAGTTTCATATTTTTTTTATTATATTATTTTTGTGAATATGCACTGATTGTGTTTGACTTATATCTTTTATATCACATAATGGCTAATTTTATATATATATGCTTATTTTGACAATGGGGTAATACCCGAAACGTTAATAAAATACCTTTGTATTTACTTGGATTAAGACCCTGTGAGTGACTTCCTTACCATTGGGATTATATATATATACTTTGCAGTACTTTGCCAATAACTTAGAACTTCAAAGGTCAGTTACAAGTACCAGGAGTGGCAGTGTATGAGCCTTAACTCATATGGATTGCCTTAATAATAAAGTAATGCCATATTGTTTTCCATATCCACTATTACTGGAATCTACTACTCTATATTTTTTTCTTGTCTCTATTCACAGATATCTATGAACTTTGGACTAATATACTGGGCCACAACTGAATCCTTTACCCTATAATTTATTTTTATTTCCTGTTTTTCCATTTTGTAAGTTAATATTATGTTTTTGTCACTACATAGATATACACTCACACACACAAATATATAGTGATATTTTTCCACTATTCATATTTCATAAATGTATATGTGGTCCTTAAGGCTTCAAGATTATTGATCTGCTGCCATTACTGCTCTAAATCAATTAAAAGAAATTAGCTCATTTGCATTAGTGTTCATAAAATATGCCATTAATACAATTTTAAATTCTCAGCAGTGATGGTATTAACATGCAATTGGGGATGTGAGATATCTCAATTTACTGCCTAGTACTCAGCAAGTTGTGTGCTCTCTAAAAGTTATGACTAAGCAGTTATAACTTTTACTAGAAGTATGTTCAGTTATAAGCATATTGCAAGAAACTGTTTATAATCCTCTCTGAAATGAACTGCTGCCCATGACAAATTGAAAAGAATATCCCTTTAAACTTGCACCCCCTTTAATGAAAGTCATTGTTATTTTTCTCCTCTTAGAGACATGTCTGAGGTCTATAAAATGACATTTTAATAAAAGAAAATGCTGACTTTTCTTATTAGAATCCTATTACAGTCTTTGAGATTCTGAAGCTAAAATGAGTGTGAATGACTCCTTTATGTTTCTTTCTCTGTCCTTCAAAATATTAAGCACTTCAGGAAAGAACCACATGCCTTAAAAACACCTTCTGCATGCTCTTGATAAGAAAAGTGTTTGATAATAATGAATATCATTTCTTTTTTTCAATACAGTGTCAAAAACTCAAAACTTTATTCAGCCCATTGCCAAATCCAACATTAAATTATTTCTTTGAATTCCATTCAGAAACAAGGTCTCCATTTTATTAACATCTCGTGGTCTCACAAGTTGTATTCAATTAGTTGCTGAGGATTTCCATATTATATACCAATGTTAAACCTTTTGTGGGACAGAGGGAAGAGAACGGTGGTTAGAAGAAAGATCAAAGGAGGGCTGCTATGCATACAATTGGTTACCGCCATGTGTGCCTTCAACATCAAAATCAAATCAGAGAGAATATTGTAAAAGTTAAAATGTAGCAACACGAGCAGAGTGAAAAGAAAGCTTGTAAAACCTATTAAAACCAGAGCAGAGACATAATGATGTGACATTTACTCCATGCTCAATCCAAGTATCTATGCAAGTTGTACATTAGAGGCCAAGTATGTTTGACAATTAGCCTCAGGCTTATTCCATTTCATGGAAGGTTTAAGTAGAACTATGATTTCTTATTTAAGGCATGTCTTTTATATTTTTCCCTTCAGCCTTCCTTGCCCTAACATCGAAATACAATATTCAAAAGACAGAACACTAAAAATATGACTCTGCGTATAAGTTATTCCAGCACATTTTCCATCACAAGAGGGACGCCAATGTTGCATGCCTGCAAATCTGCCAAATGTCAGGAAAGTTGTTCTCCTTTGCTCCTTTTCTTGTTGAAGATTAAAAATGTTAGATTCTGGGTAAAATACCCCAACAGACAAATGAAAGATAAAGGCAGCAGCCTAGATTCATTAAGAACTTAAATAACTTTTGTGCAAGCCAAATCTCTACAATTTCTATGTAATTGTATTTACTAACAAAGTTTTGGTGATATATCTCATTTTTTATATTTTTTTTTTTACCAACTCCAAAGGATAGCTCATGAATTTGTATTTGAATGTTGGCTAAATAATCAGGCAGCAGATAAAAATGGCAATGTATAATCTCAGACAACAGATGAAACCTACTTGGTCTAAATTCTTATGAATTTGCTTGTTGGATTGGTTCTTTGACATTGTTGTCAGAAGGAGATAGTGAAACATGTAGATAATGCAGGATTTCAGTTGTTTTTTTGTATTTGGCATTTACAGTTTTAAATAGGTTTGCAGAAGGATTCAAACAGTTTATTAAAGGGATCTGCTAATGCACAAATAAAGCCCTCTTATGAATTGCAGCATTTTATTCTTGAACTAATTCTCACCCCTATGTGATTAATAACCACACATGGCCCTGCTTAGGAGCTGCAATTCATTGCATGCTCCTTAGCAGGACACATCCATTCAACCAATCAAGCTAATCAACAGCAGCATACCCATACCCGGCTTGCAAGCACAGCTACTTCAGGACCCCTTTGTGGAGGTTAAATATACAGAGGCGAACATTGCTGCATTTATAAAATAGTTGGGCTAGATTACAAGTGGCTTGCTAACGTTCGCGTATGCTTATTACAAGTTGAAAGTAAACGCAACCGCACAAGAGAAAACTAAATTTGTGCTCATTTGGTTAGTGCAAGTGAAGTCCTTGGGGCCAAATAATCAAATGGCTGTGGGCATTTAACATTGCACAAGCATTTCTGGTGAAATGCTTGTGCAAGGCCACCCCCTGCACATTCGCTGCCAATCCGCAGCTAGCAGGAGTTGTCAATCATTCGATCGGATTTTGATGATTGCAGTCCGCCACCTTAAAAATGGCAGAGAAGTTAATGAGGAAGTTACCGGTGAGCCAGAAACTTCAGGGGTAGATTGCAGCATCCGCTGCTTAATAAATCTACCCCTTTGTATAAAGGGTTAGGGTTAAATTGAAAGTGCACCAAACATATCATAAATGCATTAAAATAAAGTGTTACACTCATGTATACACTATATAAATATATAAATTTACAGGGGCGATCATTGCTGCATTAATAAAATGCTCCAAAGCATTAGTATAGTTGGGCTGGATTACAAGTGCCGGGCTAACGTTCGCACTGCTTATTACAAGTTTAAAGTAAATGCAACCGCACAAGAGCAAACTTAATTTGCACTCGTCGGGTTAGCACAAGTGAAGACCTTGTACAAAGGGTTAGGGTTAGATTAAAAGTTGCACTAAACACAACATAAATGCATTAAAATAAAATGATACACTCATGTATACACTATTTAATAATATAAATATTATTAAAAAGTTATAAGGGTTAAAAAGTGTATGGTATGTGAACGGAAAGGCTATAATGCATGTATACATACATATACTTGTCTAAATATGTGTATGTATGTAAATATACACATGTATATATGTGTATACATGTCAAGGCCGCATTGGTATTTCAGGAGATTTCCCGGTGGGCTACTGCAACTGGGGCTGGAAAGCAACATTTTAAAGGGGTGATTATTGGAGTAATTTCCACTCAAATACCTGAAAACAAACAAAAACATTTTTTAATACATTTTAATATTTAATAATGTGTTTAACTGTGTAAGTACTGTACATATTTCTGTATATATCTATTCCTACAGTATATATATTTACACATACACAGACACACACACACACACACACCTTCAGGTTAGTGCAGTTGGTCTAATGTGTGTCGGGTTAGTGCACAAGTGTTGTGTTGGGTTTTTTCAGCTTGCGCTCCCCATTGAAGTCTGGGAAGAAGTTGTTAACATGGTCACAATATCAGATATTACTTTCAACTTGTAATACAAGTGCTGACCTGCATGAGTTAAAAGTTTGTTTCTGGCAGTGTTTCGCGTGAGCGAAAGAGTTAACTAGCGTACTACTTGCAATCTGGTCCTTTATGTTTAACTTGTATGTCCCTTTGAAAGGATATTTAACCTCATTTATTTTCATTGTGTTCACGAAAGAGCATTAGTTATGCATGTTAAAAGTCTTAATCTTCATGTTAAAACTATAAAAAATTACATTAAATCTAGAGGGGAATCCACGTTTATGTACAACTGATACTCAGGTGTTAATGACATACTGGATGATATGGACAATTTCACAGATCTTTAGGACCACAGGGAAAAACCTCCACATCTATAATTTTTTTATTTTACTACACACAGAAATATACTGAAGAAACTACTATTATGAATTTGACAAATACAATCATTTAGATTCAATAAATAAAAAATGCTTTAACCCCTTAAGGACCAAGGATGTACGCTGTACGTCCTAAAAAAAAAGGCACTTAACGACCGAGGACGTATGGCGTATGTCCTTGGTCTTGGAAATCGGTGGAAGCGATCCTGATTGCTTCCAGCCGCTTTCCGGTTATTGCAGTGATGCCTCAATATCAAGGAATCCTGCAATAACCCTCCTTGGCCATCCAATGCAGAGAGCCACTCTGTGGCCCTCTCTGCACCGGACATCGATGGCCGATATCGTTGGTGGCTGGGAGCCGGTCTGGGAGGTGGGTGGGTGGCCATCGATGCATCTGCTGATGCAAGAAGTGGGCGGGATTGTGCAATGGATCGCGCATGCACAGGGTCCCGGGGGCGGGAGCGTGCACGGGGTAGAAGCGGGTGGGAACGGCTACACTACAGAAAAAATGTTGAAGAAAAGTGGTTTTGAGAGGGGTCAAATTTAATAAAAAAAAGCATCTAAGGGATCTGGAGGGGGGAGGGGGGTTGTTCTTTGGGTGGGAAGATACACTACAGAAAAAAAAATAAAGAAAAAAAAAGCCTTTTTTTTGCTAAACTGGGTGCTGGCAGACAGCTGCCAGTACCCAAGATGGCTCCCAATAAGGTAGAGGGGGAGGGTTAGAGAGCTCTTTGGGGGGGATCAGGGAGGTTGGGGGCTAAGGGGGATCCTACACATCAGCATATGTAAATATGCTAAAAAAATTACAAAAATTAAAAGATACCTTTTATTTTAGTACTGGCAGACTTTCTGCCAGTACTTAAGATGGCGGGGACAATTGTGGGGTGGGGGAGGGAAGAGCGCTGTTTGGGAGGGATCAGGGGGTCTGATGTGTCAGGTGGGAGGCTGATCTCTACACTAAAGCTAAAATTAACCCTGCAAGCTGCCTACAAGCTACCTAATTAACCCCTTCACTGCTAGACATAATACACGTGTGATCCTCAGCGGAATTTAGCGGCCTTCTAATTACCAAAAAGCAACGGCAAAGCCATATATGTCTGCTATTTCTGAACAAAGGGGATCCCAGAGAAGCATTTACAACCATTTGTGCTATAATTGCCCAAGCCGTTTGTAAATAATTTCAGTGAGAAACCTAAAGTTTGTGAAAAAGTGAAGTTTTTATTTTTTATTTGATCGCATTTGGCAGGGAAATGGCGGCATGAAATATACCAAAATGGACCTAGATTAATACTTTGGGTTGTCTAATACACTACACTAAAGCTAAAATTAACCCTACAAGCTCCCTAATTAACCCTTCCACTGCTGGGCATAATACACGTGTGGTGCGCAGTGGCATTTAGCAGCCTTCTAATTACCAAAAAGCAACGCCAAAGTCATATATGTCTGCTATTTCTGAACAAAGGGGATCCCAGAGAAGCTTTTACAACCATTTTGCCATAATTGCACAAGTTGTTTGCAAATAATTTCAGTGAGAAACCTAAAGTTTGTGAAAAAATTTGTGAAAAAGTGAACAATTTTTTTTTATTTGATCTCATTTGGCGGTGAAATGGTGGCATGAAATATACCAAAATGGGCCTAGATCAATACTTTGGGATGTCTTCTAAAAAAAATATATACATGTCAAGGGATAATCAGGGATTCCTGAAAGATATCAGTGTCCCAATGTAACTAGTGCTAATTTTGAATAAAAGTGGTTTGGAAATAGCAAAGTGCTACTTGTATTTATTGCCCTATAACTTACAAAAAAAGAAAAGAACATGTAAAAATTGGGTATTTCTAAACTCAGGACAATATTTACAAACTATTTAGCATGTGTTTTTTTTGGTGGTTGTAGATGTGTAATAGATTTTGGGGGTCAAAGTTAGAAAAAGTGTGTTTTTTTCCATTTTTTCCTCATATATTATGTTTTTTATAGTAAATTATAAGATATGATGAAAATAATGGTATCTTTAGAAACTCCATTTATTGGAGAGAAAATGGTATATAATATGTGTGGGTACAGAAAATGAGTAAGAGGAAAATTACAGCTAAACACAAACACCGCAAAAATGTAAAAATAGCCTTGGTCCCAAACGGACAAAAAATGGAAAAATGCTGTGGTCATTAAGGGGTTAATATTCTTTTAATCTCAAGGTTTTTTTTTAACTTAGTACTTTAATTGCTAAAACATCATACTAATCTATTAAATCTGTTCAAATTCAGTGTATAGTAGTTGTATAAATATTTATCTGGAAACACACACGCTGACTATATTTCTGCAAACATTGCACTGCCCCAGTCTGGCTGTAATTGGAATTGCACATATACAATCAGTCATATTAGAATGAAATCTCCAAAGAGAAACAAATAAAATGCTAGTCTGTTAACAAGTATAAATAAGGAGCTTTTCCTCCAGGGAGGGTGCCAAACATATTTTTGATATGAATGCAAATAGCAAGCAGTCATTTGGGGCTAATGCTTCATACTCTTAAGGGATTAAATGCCTTGAATTCAGTAGCACATCTATGAGCTTGGAAGTCTCATTATAAACAAGTATGAAATCCTTCCTCTTGCAAGCTTCCTAATAGCCCCTGAGTTGGCGTTAAGTGGCATTGACCTACAATAATAGCATCAACTGCACCCCTAGTGCATACTTGACACTCATGTTTCTGTATTGGCATCAAGCTAATATTCGTTATGCTGCTCTCAAGAGCACAGCCTTGGGATTTCTTAACATTGAGTACTTTGCAGAAACCAAAACTCTATGTTTAATATTTAGCTAAACATTGGATTGTGATATGCAGGGCTGTAATATATGTTATGTATATATAGTCAGTAATATGGAGACAGATAATTCATAGTTATATGTCAATTAACATCAGAACTAAAGTGTTCTGATACTGAAATGTGACATCAAATTTATAAGAAAATATTTAAAGGGACATGAAACCCAAAAAATTTTGTTTCATGATTCAGATACAGCTTACAATTTTACACAACTTTCCAATGTTTCTCAATTATCAAATTTGCTTTATTCTCTTGCATTTGCTTCATTCTCTTGCTGTCCTTTGTTAAAAGAAAAGTGATACACTACTGGGAGCTAGCTAAATACATCAGGTGAGACAGTGATAAGTGACACATATGTGCAGCTTGCTCACAGTAGTGCATTACTGCCCCAGAAATTACCCAGGTATGCTTTTCAACAAAGGATACCAAGAGAATGAAGCAAAATAGATAATAGAAGTAAATTGGAAGCTTTTTTTTCCTTTTCCTTTAAGAGGTATTTGCATACAAGACTACAAAAGGAAGATTAAAGGGACATAATACTCATATGCTAAATCACTTGAAACTGATGCAGTATAACTGTAAAAAGCTGACAGGAAAATATCACCTGAGCATCTCTATGTAAAAAAGGAAGATATTTTACCTCACAATCTCCTCAGCTCAGTAGAGTTAGTTCTGTGCAAAAAGTTATACTCAGCTGCTCCCAGCTGCAGGTAAAAAAATTAAAAAAATGAAGAAATGAACACCAGCCAATCAGCATCAGCAGTGCTGAGGTCATGAACTCTTACTGTGATCTCATGAGATTTGACTTAACTCTCATGAGATTTCATAGTAAGCTTCCTTTACCTGATTGGTGAAATAATATGAGAGTTCACAATGCTCATCCCTTCAGTTGTCCCGGGACAGACACACTAATATGCTGCTTAGAAATCCTTTACAATGGGAGGTGGCTACTGAGGATTTTTTGAGGTAAAATATCTTTCTTTTTTACATAGAGATGTTCAGGTGATATTTTCTAGTCAGCTTTTTACAGCTATGCTGCATCGCTTTCAAGTGTTTAAACATTTGGGTATTATGGCCCTTTAAGATAGGCATGTACATAAGAATAATGTTAATTATAGATATTTGTTCTGCTATAATTTTCAACAGCGATTTGATGGACAGATCATCTTTCATGAAATTTTCTTAAAAACTTCAGGAAAGATTCACTTAGCTTGGCTGCCAAAGGACAATTTTGCTCACTTGTTTACTGTGACTGTTTTTCAATGGCCTTGTTTCTTTTTCAGGTTCTATCTCCTTTAGTTTCCAGTAAAGCATTTTTTTTATGCTTCTCTATCTATATCGGGGATGTCAACATTCTAGCACTTAGCGAATGGTCAATAATACGCCTAAGTGAGTTGTAAGTAATAAGGATAAATTGTTCATGGGACTATACTAGGCATTATTATATTAAAAAAAGAACAGAGTGTACCCACAATCTGAACAGACTAATAAGCCATCATTAATATTGAACAAAGAATAGTGTTAAAAGCAAACTGATTTGAAAAGTGAAAGACATGCTTCTTGCAGTAAATAAATCAAATAAATTACTCCACTTAATAAGAGAGGGAGGGTGCTGCAGGGAACAAGTAGAAGGGAAAAAAATGCTCTTCTCGTGCTAATCCAGCAAACCAGCCACTATCAATTATATCATGCGAATATCTCCCTTCCAGACATCCTTGGGGCTGCAAACCAGGAATTTATCCTCATTCCATAAATATGGATTAGACATCAGACTAGTTGCAAATCCATTAAAGATAACATCAGAAAGGGAAAACAGAAAGGTGTTGGTGTCTTTTCTAAGGCAGAGATTAACTGAAATTATTATTTATTTATTTTGGGGGGGGGCTTGAATCGTGAAGTGGTTTATTTGCAATATTCAGGCAGTAGGGGAACAATAAAGCTATTAAATCAGGCCTCTCTCTTAAAATGAGCACCTGGTCTTCAAACAAACTTGTTTTATTTACTGGAGTCTTTTAGAGTAAGCCTGTTAATGCATTTCTTTACTTTACAAGCAGATGATGGTCGAATATGCTTTTATAATACAAATAGCATCTACTGTTTGGATACAAGTACATTCACTTTTCAATAGAGAAGGGTAGAAGTAAATTTCCTTTTTAAAGAGTAAAAGACCATTTGTTGAAATTACACACGCAGACACACACACACACATATATATATATATATATATATATATATATATATATATATATATACATAGTATATATATATATATATATATATATATATATATATATATATATATATATATATATACAGGGAGTGCAGAATTATTAGGCAAGTTGTATTTTTGAGGATTAATTTTATTATTGAACAACAACCATGTTCTCAATTTACCCAAAAAACTCATTAATATCAAAGCTGAATAGTTTTGGAAGTAGTTTTTAGTTTGTTTTTAGTTATAGCTATTTTAGGGGGATATCTGTGTGTGCAGGTGATTATTACTGTGCATAATTATTAGGCAACTTAACAAAAAACAAATATATACCCATTTCAATAATTTATTTTTACCAGTGAAACCAATATAACATCTCAACATTCACAAATATACATTTCTGACATTCAAAAACAAAACAAAAACAAATCAGTGACCAATATAGCCACCTTTCTTTGCAAGGACACTCAAAAGCCTGCCATCCATGGATTCTGTCAGTGTTTTGATCTGTTCACCATCAACATTGCGTGCAGCAGCAACCACAGCCTCCCAGACACTGTTCAGAGAGGTGTACTGTTTTCCCTCCTTGTAAATCTCACATTTGATGATGGACCACAGGTTCTCAATGGGGTTCAGATCAGGTGAACAAGGAGGCCATGTCATTAGATTTTCTTCTTTTATACCCTTTCTTGCCAGCCACGCTGTGGAGTACTTGGACGCGTGTGATGGAGCATTGTCCTGCATGAAAATCATGTTTTTCTTGAAGGATGCAGACTTCTTCCTGTACCACTGCTTGAAGAAGGTGTCTTCCAGAAACTGGCAGTAGGACTGGGAGTTGAGCTTGACTCCATCCTCAACCCAAAAAGGCCCCACAAGCTCATCTTTGATGATACCAGCCCAAACCGGTACTCCACCTCCACCTTGCTGGCGTCTGAGTCGGACTGGAGCTCTCTGCCCTTTACCAATCCAGCCACGGGCCCATCCATCTGGCCCATCAAGACTCACTCTCATTTCATCAGTCCATAAAACCTTAGAAAAATAAGTCTTGAGATATTTCTTGGCGCAGTCTTGACGTTTCAGCTTGTGTGTCTTGTTCAGTGGTGGTCGTCTTTCAGCCTTTCTTACCTTGGCCATGTCTCGGAGTATTGCACACCTTGTGCTTTTGGGCACTCCAGTGATGTTGCAGCTCTGAAATATGGCCAAACTGGTGGCAAGTGGCATCTTGGCAGCTGCACGCTTGACTTTTCTCAGTTCATGGGCAGTTATTTTGCGCCTTGGTTTTTCCACATGCTTCTTGTGACCCTGTTGACTATTTTGAATGAAACGCTTGATTGTTCGATGATCACGCTTCAGAAGCTTTGCAATTTTAAGAGTGCTGCATCCCTCTGCAAGATATCTTACTATTTTTATCTTTTCTGAGCCTGTCAAGTCCTTCTTTTGACCCATTTTGCCAAAGGAAAGGAAGTTGCCTAATAATTATGCACACCTGATATAGGGTGTTGATGTCATTAGACCACACCCCTTCTCATTACAGAGATGCACATCACCTAATATGCTTAATTGGTAGTAGGCTTTCGAGCCTATACAGCTTGGAGTAAGACAACATGCATAAAGAGGATGATGTGGTCAAAATACTCATTTGCCTAATAATTCTGCACTCCCTGTATATACATATATCATACAAAGTCCCAAAGATAAGCACTCTCCGTTTTTCTAAAACCATTTAATGGTTTTAACAAAACGGAGAGTGCTTATCTTTGGGACTTTGTATGCTGTATTATGTTTTGATTAGCACCCGGCAGCTGCATGTATGACAAGTGTGTGCTGGATCTCAAATTGGATATATATATATATATATATATATATATATATATATATATATATATATATATATGATAATATTAATGTAATTTATTTATCTATATATCTATATGACTATAAACAGGTATAGATATATACAGACACTGCCTTTGAGAAAGCACCATAACGGGGTGAAACGTGTCAGATGACGTAGATTGAGTTCCACTAACCCACACTCCTCTGTGAATGTCCACGAACATGTACGTTTTTACAGTGTTACTAATAAGTTTAGAAGTGTTTTAACTTTTACTAGTGCGGTTCTGGGTTGTAGCCATTTTCTTTTTCACTCGCCTTGGATATCTTTTGCTCTCTCTCTCTCTCTCTCTCTCTCTCTCTCTCTCTCTCTCTCTCTCTCTCTCTCTATATATATATATATATATATATATATATATATATATATATATATATATATATATATATATATATATATATATATATATATATATATATATTAATGTAATATATATATATATATATATATATATATATATATATATATATATATATATATATATGACTATATACAGGTATAGATATATACATATATATATAGATAGAAATATCAATTTAAAAATACAAAGAACATTGTAATGTTGAATATGTACAGTAAATACACAGTAAAGCACATTATTAAATATTATTATGTAATTATTATTTAGACATATATACTTATATCGTAGCCCTTTGCAGTCAATTTATGGCCATATACCATATACCTTTAAACCATTTTTATATTAATATTTTTGATACATTTTTATCATATGGGGTAGATTTACCAAAGGTCAAGCGGACATGATTCGCTGTAGTGAATCATGTCTGCTCAACCTCACTAAATGCGCTGTCGGCATATATGCTGTCGGCATATAACATTGCACAAACATTTCTGTTGAAACACTTGTATTATTTGCAAATTTTAAAATTTCAATGGGAAGTAGGTCTCAAAAAGCTCAATTTTCCTCTTTTACATCTAGTTGAGCTGGGTGTAATTTTATTCAATGTATCGACAGCCTCCAACAGTGTATTAACGGTTTGCACTTTCATTGGAAACCTGGTATAAGTTATCACTTAACGGCTTCTAATATTTTCTATGGAACGCAGAAATATTTCTGGCAGCCGTACCATGGCTGCTGATATTGAGGTATAATGTGCCAATGGAAGCATTTAAAAAACTAAATTGCTTCAAACAGCATATTTAACGGTTTGCGACTTCATGCAAACCTAATTAAGTCTCAATGGCAATGAGTCCTTAGTCTGTGGAATCCCAACCTACTCTGAAATTTTCTATACTGAAGTCTAGGCTAGTGATAGCCTAAGCAAACACATCCAGCAGAAGAAATTACACTCCCAATGGGGTGCAGGATAGTTAAGCAATAAAATGTTAATTTTCTAGTGTTATTAATCTTTGGTTTACAAACAGATATAAGATAAGGAGGCAAGTGTGTGTACACAAAGTGATAACATAATGAGAACTGATATTTCCTGCAAGCTCAACCCATTGTAATAGGCTTTGATTTATAATCACAAACCCAGCTGTTTCATATACACAAATAAACCTGGAAATGTGATTTCTCATACATTTTATAAACTGCAGCTGGTATAACATTAAGAGAAAAAATATTTTACAGTTTACTGTCCCTTTAAGTCTTGGTTTAGTAGAATAAATATAAACCACACCTCAAGAATGCCCCCCCCCCAAAAAAAAAAAAACCCAGAGTGTCCACGATCAGCTCCTCACTCACGTCTGCCAGCATACTTCCTGAGGCAAATTTACTTTACCATAATGAAATGGGCATGGATAAATAAGAGAAACAAGCAATGATACTTTTTATTGAGCTAACTATAATTTTTTTTTTTAAAAATGCACTTTCGAGAGTTTCCTCTCTTTCTCAGACCTGAGGAAGAGAGGAAACTCTCAAAAGCTTATCTTTTATAAAATGTATAGTCAGTCCAAAAAAAAAAAACCTGTATCATTGTTTCATGACAAAATTTGTTATTTTTGTATCTAAATTTAACTAACATGGCTACTCTAATCAACGAGAAATGAGCATAGAAATATTTACCAATTACAGGTATTCACAGAATCCCTGTTACAAATGTGTTTTAATCATTCCTCTGCCATGTTGCTAGTATTTCTGCTTTGCTGTGCATGATATCAAGTACTGGGCCTAGGGTTGCCACCCAGCCGCTATTTTACCAATATGGACGGTATTTTTAAAAGCTGAGGTCAAAACTGAAAATAAAGATTACTTATAGAAATACAAATTATAACATGGTGAAACCTCTTATGTGTGTGTTAGAATCTAATTATAAGCCAATGATCATTTAAAAACAGATATAGTTCCTATTATATGTTGTTTAATTATTTATGCATATTTATGCTAATGAACATGACTGGTATTTTTTTCTAGGAACAAGTATAGAGTGAGTGCACCTAGTGTGTGTATATTTAGAGATAAATAATTTTTATCTAAAGAAATAGTTTTTGTAACCTCGCTCTGTACCCTACAATAATTGACAGTTGTTCCTTCAAACGTCTGTCTAATAAATGAAACGTGAATTAACCAAAGTGAGGGGAGCTTATGGTTTGGGTTAAGAAAGTTGTGTCAGAGTGTTTTTCACTATGTGTATTATCACAGTAGAAATGAAAATAAAAGTAATGAAGCTTATATATAGATAGTATTTATTTAAAACACTTAAAACAAGTTAGAATTTTAAGTATAGAGCTCTAATACTTTAAAACATTAAAAACAATATACAATAAATATAAGGACAACATTGGAGAATTATGAACAGTCTTTTTGATTTGTTTTCAATTTGTTCATATAGTCTGATCAATTAATTTAATTGAATTCGTTTTTTGTTTAGAAAGTTTTTTATATGAATGTTTTACTTTTACTCACGTTTTTGTCTTGGATAAAAAACTTTTAAAATGGCCTTATTATATGTCCAGGATAGGCCGTTGAGGAGACAAAAGTAAATAGATGACAGTCTTATGTTTAAGACGCTCTTTATCTTAAAAGGTCAAAAATTGCAACTTATGAAAAGAAAAATTGTAACGTTGTTTCAAATTTTTGCAAGTCTTTTAAGAGGAGAGGCAATTGGTGTTTCTATATTGGATATATCAGGAGAAGTCGATGTGCTTAAGGTTTCTTTGCCAATTTCACTTGTAGATGTGGTGTTTGATATTTGATAAAAGGAAGGACTCGTTGGTCTCCGAGACTTTTTACCCTGTTTTTGGTAGATTTGATGTATAGGGTTTGCAGGAGTCTCTAGGAGGCTTGTAGTGTTTGTTGGTATTTGGGTCTTTGGTTAAAATCGTGATCGTTGGTCTCTGAGACTGTTTACCCTATTAATATGGTGAATTTGATGTTCAGGGTTTGCTGGAGTCTCTAAGAGGCTTGTGGTATTTCTGGATGATATTATCTTGGATCCTGAAATCAGTTTCAGATACAGGTAAACTTACTTTGAGGTTCTGAGGACCGGGACAATTTGATCTGTCCGTAGAGGTTCTTTGTAGTGAATTGCTTCTTTTTTGCGTTTGTCAGCGTTCAAATGTTAGTTATGGTGAATCCGCTTGTAAGTTCAACATCCCACAGTGTGGGCATATAGCATCAAAAGAGGGTGCACACTCAGGAGGGCAAATCTACGCGTTTCGGCGGGTGCCTTTATCAAGATGCCTCTGAGAGTGTTCGCGGTCATTTTTAAAGGTGTAGGTGAGTAGTGATTGGTCAATTTGTGACCAATCCTAGCTCCAATTTTTAGAGCATTTTTTTCACATTTATTAGCGTGTATTACAAGATAGACAAGTTGTTAATGATAGGTGTTAAACAGTTTGAAATATTTGGAATGTGATCTAATGCTTTATCTGGTGAAATTTGTGAGTGTGCCCTCTTACTAAATTGTTGTTTGATAAAACAAAACAATAGGATATATGTAATCAGGTAATGTGATCACTTGGGAAAAAAAAAAAAAAAAAAAAAAAAAAAAAAAAAAAAAAAAAAAGGTTCAGATATAGTGCTAATCTTAGCTCTGTTTTAGATGCTTGTAGTTTGGAGTCTCAGGTATTTTTGTTCTTTATGGAACTTTTGTTGAAGTCCATTTTAATATAATATTATGACAATATTTTTTCAAATGTAATATATTTTAAAGTATACTAGTTAACTAATTATCGCAGTATATAAATAGACACTTAAATTTGATAATTTAGATTATAAAATTCAGATTATAAAATTCAGATCGAACTCCATATTTAACCCATGTGGGTGTAGAGTTTTAAAGGAGTAGATGTACTCCGCTTCTTTTCTAAGTAGCAGGTTTTCTAAATTACCACCTCTAGGATTGAGGAAAACTTTTTTAACTCCCCAAAATTTCATGTCTTGGGTGTTGCCATTGTGATGTTCAGTAAAATGTTTGTATAAGTTAGTGTTGGTTGATTTATGTTCTATATGATGAAGGTGCTCTCTTATGCGGTCTCTGAGCATACGGCTAGTTTGACCAAAGTATTGTAAACCACATAAACATTGTATGCAGTATATAACATTCCTATCAGAACAGCGTATAATTTCTTTGATATTGATGTATTGATTATTATTAGTAGATTCTATGGTTTTTATCTTGCTACTATGTTTGCAAGATTTGCAGGATATGCAAGGGAAATAACCTTCAACTTTTTCATTATTAAGATCAATTGTGTTGTGGTTATGGGAAACCTTTTTCTTGAATTCACTTGGTGATATTATGTTTTTAAGATTTTTTGCTTTCTTAAAAATGATGTCTGGGTGGTTTTTTAGTTTATGTCCTAATACTTGGTCTTGTTTTATATAATGCCAGTGTTTGTTTAGGATCTTTTTTATTTCAAAATGTTGTGAATTGTACTGTGTTATGAACGGTATAAACAATGGATCATTTATTTTTGGGTTAATTTCTGGCTTTTGTTTGGGTGCAAGTATTGAGTTTCTATCCATTTCTTTTACCTCTAGTTGTGTTCTATCTAGTGATTGGATATTATATCTTTTTTCAATGAATCTTTGTTTTAAAATTTCTGATTGAGTAGAGTATTGGTTTATGTCTGAACAGTTTTTCCTAATACGAGTGAATTGATTTTTGGGAATATTTGTTTTCCATTTATTTAGATGGCAGCTTTTATTGTGTATGTAGTTATTGGCATCAGTTTTTTTAAAATAGGTTTTAGTTGTGATTAGTTTGTTTTTAATTTCTATTTCTATGTCTAGATAGTTGATAGAATTTGTGCTGAATTCGTGAGTGAAGTTGAGACCTAGTGTGTTGTTATTTAAATCTTCTAGGAATAATTCTAGTAGTTCTGGTTCGCCTTTCCAAATTATGAACAGGTCATCTATGTAGCGATAATATAGCACAAGGTTCGCCCCCCAAGGGCTAGAGTTTATGTATTTATGTTCAAAATAGCCCATGAATAAATTAGCATAACTGGGGGCGAACCTTGTGCCCATAGCTGTCCCTTTATGTTGTAGAAAAATCTCTTCATTAAATAAAAAGGAGTTGTTATATAGTATGAAATGGATACAAGTGATTATAAATTTATTTTGTTCTTTATTTAAATTTGTGTCCTTGTCTAGAAAGAATTTAATTGCTTTAAGTCCTTTTTGATGATCTATGTTAGTGTATAGAGAGTTAACGTCGCATGTTACTAGGAGGTAGTTTTCTTCCCAAGAAATATCATTTAGAATGTTGAGTAATTGGGTGGAATCTTTTAGGTAAGAGGGTAATTGGGATACATAAGTCTGTAAGAAGAAATCAACATATTGAGAGAGATTTGATGTGAGGGATCCTATACCGGATATGATGGGTCGTCCTGGTGGTTTTGTTAAGTTTTTATGGATTTTGGGAAGTATATAAAAAGTGGGGACAATGGGGTTTGTAATATTTAGAAAATCAAATTCATTTTTTGTGAGTATTCCTGAGTATAATGCTTTTGTGAGAATGTCTTGTAATTCTTTTGCTTGATTTTTTAAGGGATTTGTTCTCAATTTTTTATATGTTGTTCGATCATTTAAAAGTTTGTATGATTCCTCTAGATAGAAGGATGTGTCCATTAGGACAATTCCTCCGCCCTTGTCAGCTTGTTTGATAGTGATGTCTTTATTATTTTTCAAATCTTTTATTATTTTTAGTTCCCTTTGGGACATGTTCCATTTAATATATTTATTTTGGTCTAGTTTATCTATGTCCTGTTTGACCATTTTTTCAAAAAGTTTAATGTCTTCACTTTTTTCGTTTGTAGGATAGAATGTTGAGGGGGCTTTTAGATTTGTGTGTTTAAATTTTTGTTCGTTGTCTTTTAAGGTTTTGATTTCCAGTGGGTTTTTAATAAAATATCTTTTTAAAGTTAGTTTGCGTATGTATTGATTTATGTTTATGAGGGTTTCAAATTTGTTTAGTTTGCACGAGGGTGCAAAAGACAGACCTTTATTTAGAATTGATTCTTGGAGAGGGTTTAGTTGGTGTTGACTTATATTGAATATTCCAGTATGTTTTATTTCTGTCTTTTTGGAATTTTGTCTAAGTTTTCTTCCCTTTCTTCTACCTCTAATTCTCTTTTGTTTCTTATGATTCTTTTTGGAAGGCTGTAGTGTGTATTGGTTTTTGAAGTTCCTTCCCCCAAAGGGGCCTGTTCTAAAAAAACTTTTTGTTGCTCTGAATTTTGAGGTGCAGGGGACCTAAGATTTTGTTCTAATGGTTGATACCTGTTTCTAGTCTGTATTCTCCAATCTGAGTTGGAGTCATAATTATTGAAATTTCTTGTGTGGTTAGTGTGATATGTGTTTTTGTTTCTGTATGTGTGACGAGCAGATTGGTCATAATTATCATAATTATGTCTATAATTATGTTGATTATCTGGTTTGTTATACCATTCGCGGTTATCCCATCTGTGTTCGTAGTAATCCCTATGGTTTGAGTTATAATTTGAGTTATAATTGTTTCTGTTATAATTTAGATTATGTTGATATTCTCTGTGTGGTTGATTTCTCCTTGGGGTATAACCCCAATTTTCATGTCTATTTCTACTATCAAATATTTCCTCTGTTCTCGGTTTGGTGTGATATTTGTCATCAGGGTAGTTAATATATTGTCTTTTTTGATAGTTTTGCTGTTTATTTAATCTTTCTGTGTTTCCTGTGTCGGATGGAATATGGTCCCTATTTGTGGTTTGATTAGGGATAGTGAGTTTTTTCTGTTTTACATGGTTTGATTTCCCAAACAGATATGATCGATCTGAGGTTTTTACAATAGGAGGGTCGACCATCTCTACTGTATGTTCATTTGTTAGGTCAATTTCTGTGGGGATTTCCGTATCTAAAGTTTCTGAATAATCTTCTAAATCTCTAATGTATTTAGATGATTTTGTGGCTAGAATATTTTCTTTAAAAGTAGAAATGTTATTAAAGATTTCTTTTTGTATGTTTAGAAACTCGGTATTATTTTCATAGATTTTTAAACTGTTTTTTTGTTGGTCTATTTCTTTTTTGGTCTCACTTAATGTAATATTTCTAGATTTAATTATTATTTTCATGAGTGTTTGGGAAGCATTTTCAAGTGTCTCAAACCATTCGTTGGATAAATCATCGTTTAGATAGAATGTGCAATTTTTCTTTAATCTGAGTCCTCTTGGGACCATGTTATTTTCTATATATTTTTCTGTGTATTTAATTTCTATGGTGTTTTTTAGCTCTTTTATCAGGAGTTTTTCCAAGTTATCACATAGTTCCGTTAGATTTTTTGGTTTATTTGAATTAGGGTTAATGTCTTGGTTGTGGTGATCTATAGAGATACCTTGAAGTATTTCTTCTCTTTGTGCAAATATATTCATAGTAGTATTTATGTTAAGAATTTAAATGACAATATAGGGCGTGTTTAGTGTCTATAGCACCGGTATTAATAGGTGTGTGTTACCTCTTAAGGATAATGGTTTACTTATAAATAGTGTTATAAAGTGATAAAAAGCACTTTAATGCGATAAATGGTGTGTCTCAAACTCAAAATGGAAGGATAGAAGTGATTTTGGAGGAACAAGTATAGAGTGAGTGCACCTAGTGTGTGTATATTTAGAGATAAATAATTTTTATCTAAAGAAATAGTTTTTGTAACCTCGCTCTGTACCCTACAATAATTGACAGTTGTTCCTTCAAACGTCTGTCTAATAAATGAAACGTGAATTAACCAAAGTGAGGGGAGCTTATGGTTTGGGTTAAGAAAGTTGTGTCAGAGTGTTTTTCACTATGTGTATTATCACAGTAGAAATGAAAATAAAAGTAATGAAGCTTATATATAGATAGTATTTATTTAAAACACTTAAAACAAGTTAGAATTTTAAGTATAGAGCTCTAATACTTTAAAACATTAAAAACAATATACAATAAATATAAGGACAACATTGGAGAATTATGAACAGTCTTTTTGATTTGTTTTCAATTTGTTCATATAGTCTGATCAATTAATTTAATTGAATTCGTTTTTTGTTTAGAAAGTTTTTTATATGAATGTTTTACTTTTACTCACGTTTTTGTCTTGGATAAAAAACTTTTAAAATGGCCTTATTATATGTCCAGGATAGGCCGTTGAGGAGACAAAAGTAAATAGATGACAGTCTTATGTTTAAGACGCTCTTTATCTTAAAAGGTCAAAAATTGCAACTTATGAAAAGAAAAATTGTAACGTTGTTTCAAATTTTTGCAAGTCTTTTAAGAGGAGAGGCAATTGGTGTTTCTATATTGGATATATCAGGAGAAGTCGATGTGCTTAAGGTTTCTTTGCCAATTTCACTTGTAGATGTGGTGTTTGATATTTGATAAAAGGAAGGACTCGTTGGTCTCCGAGACTTTTTACCCTGTTTTTGGTAGATTTGATGTATAGGGTTTGCAGGAGTCTCTAGGAGGCTTGTAGTGTTTGTTGGTATTTGGGTCTTTGGTTAAAATCGTGATCGTTGGTCTCTGAGACTGTTTACCCTATTAATATGGTGAATTTGATGTTCAGGGTTTGCTGGAGTCTCTAAGAGGCTTGTGGTATTTCTGGATGATATTATCTTGGATCCTGAAATCAGTTTCAGATACAGGTAAACTTACTTTGAGGTTCTGAGGACCGGGACAATTTGATCTGTCCGTAGAGGTTCTTTGTAGTGAATTGCTTCTTTTTTGCGTTTGTCAGCGTTCAAATGTTAGTTATGGTGAATCCGCTTGTAAGTTCAACATCCCACAGTGTGGGCATATAGCATCAATTTGTGACCAATCCTAGCTCCAATTTTTAGAGCATTTTTTTCACATTTATTAGCGTGTATTACAAGATAGACAAGTTGCTAATGATAGGTGTTAAACAGTTTGAAAAACACTCTGACACAACTTTCTTAACCCAAACCATAAGCTCCCCTCACTTTGGTTAATTCACGTGGTATTTTTTTCTACAACAGGTGAAAACTATATATATATATATATATATATATATATATATATATATATATATATATATATATATATATTAATGGCAGAAACAACAACTGGTGATCGAGTACAAAAGACAGGTGAAGTGAGACTTTAAAAGGACAGTCAACACCAGAATTTTTGTTGTTTAAAAAGAAACATAATCCCTTTATTACCCATTCCCCAGTTTTGCATAACCAACACAGTTATAATAATACACGTTTTACCTCTGTAATTATCTTGTATCTAAGCTTCTGCTGACTGCCCCCTTATTTCCGTTCTTTTGACAGACATGCAGTTTAGCCAATCAGTGCTCACTCCTAGGTCATTTTACGTGCATGAGCTCAATGTTATCTATATGAAACATGTGAACTAATGCCCTCTAGTGGTCAAAATGTATTCAGATTAGAGGCAGTCTTCAAGGTCTAAAAAATTAGCATATGAACCTCCTAGTTTTAGCTTTCAACTAAGAATACCAAGAGAACAAAGCAAAATTGGTGATAAAAGTAAATTGGGAAGTTGTTTAAAATTGCATGCCCTATTTAAAACATGAAAGTTTTTTTTTTGGACTTGACTGTCCCTTTAAGAATGAGACTCCTTGATAGCCTAAGGAGCATCAATGAATGAAGCCCGTTGTTTGGGGTAAGGAAGCAGAGAAATGATGTAGTGAAGGAAATTTCGGATGGCATGTGCTGCATCGAGTAACAGATGCTGTCTGATGAATGGAATTAATAATGCTATGTTACATTAAACATTAAACAGTGAAATATGTCTTTTCCTGGAAAGAGAAGATTGATGCGTGATGCAGGGATATGCAGAATATTTTGCACTGCATGATGTTAAAGCTTTTTCAGTAATTCAATGTATTACAGGAGCTGTGGGCACTATATGCTGGAGTCTGTTGGGAATGTAGAACGCTGATGGAAGGAGGAATGCTAAATTTTATGAAAGCAGCAAGAGATTCCGTCTGTTGCAGAGAGAAGAAAATGTTGTGTGATAAAGGAAGTGGAGGATTTTGTTTGGAAGGAAGTGCAAGATTTTTACTTTGTGCCGTGAGCAGGAGATTCTGTGTATAGCTAGCAGTAAAGCTGAGGTATACTGTTAGATTTGTTGCTAAGGGCAGGGAGTGAAAGATGTGCTTTAAAATATAATGGGTGTCACAGAGATGGGGATCTTGTGTGTTGTAGGTAGGGAAGTCAGAAATACGAAGATCCCCAGCACAGTATGGTAAAAAATTTAATCTTTATTAAAGACCCATGTTAAAATAGCAAAGTTTCGGGGTTAACCCCTTAATCATCAGATGGCATGATTAAGGGGTTAACCCCGAAACGTTGCTATTTTAACATGGGTCTTTAATAAAGATTACATTTTTTACCATACTGTGCTGGTGATCTTTCTGGATTATTTTTGGGGAATTGCAGTTAACCCCTTATACAGAGCACAATCAGTAGTGCTGTATCCCCATCTACTTTGGTAGGTGGGGAAGTGTGAATGCACTGAGAGTGTAATTCGTTTGGTAGAACGAATAGTCCTGTGGACAATTTTTTTGGACGATTGAATGTTTATAAGAATGACAACCCACTCAAATTTGGTTATCAAGTGTTATTTCCGGTTTTCGGATGTTACTTTCGAATGTTCATAATTAGATCTAATATCCACATTCAAAATTTTGAATGTAACATTCGATTTAGCAAATACTATTCAGAAGTTCAATAGTTCATGTGGTAGGGAATTTAGTAAATTGATACATAATATATAGAAATATATTAATTCAATTGTTTCTATTGGGAACATGGCATGTTTTGAATATTACATTTAAAGAGAGCATTAGAAATATTATTACAAATACATAGATTCAAATTTTTCAAATTCAAATAATGCATAATTTTAATCGAATTATAAGAAAAATTTGAATTGAACATTATATTTATAGAAAGCATTAGATATACTATTACATTAAGCAAATGTGAGAATGTTATACAAACATTCGAAATTTGAAACAATCAAACAAACGAACAAATGTGTTAAAATGTGTTTCATTTTTTTCAATGTTGCAAACCATTCACCCATCCCTAGTTGTAGGGAGTTAGTATGAGGTAGTAGTGAGAGATGATCTTATGTAGAGATTAGCAAGATATGCTGCGTGGTAGGTAAGCATGGTGTTTGTGTGTGTAGTAATCATATATGTGTGTCTAGTGCGTATACATATTTGTGTGTTTTTTTGTTATGTTTATTATAGAAAGTGTGTGTCTGTGTGTAAGTACTTCTGTGTAAGTATGTACTGTATGTGTGTGTGTGCATGTAAATATGCATGTATGTGTTTGTGTGTGTGTGTCTGCATGTATGTAACTGTGTGTAAGTGTGTATGTGTGTGTGCATGTAAATATATATATATATATATATGTGTGTATAAATATGTATGTATGTGTATGTAAATATGTATGTATGTGTGTGTGAAAGTATGTATGTGTGTGTATTTATGTGTGTATAAGTGTGTGTGTAAGTATGTATGTGTGTATGAGTGTAAATATGTATGTATGTGTGCATGTGTGAAAATATTATGTGTGTGTATGTGTGTGTGTGTGTAAGTATTTATGTGTGTGTATGTTTGTGTAAGAATTTGTGTGTAAATATGTTTGTGTGGTAATGGTTGTATGTATATGTGTGTGTATAAGTGTTTGTATGTAAGTACTTTTGTGTGTGTGTGTGTAAGTATGTATGTGTGGTGTGTGTAAGTTTGTGTGTATGTATGTGTGTGTGTAAGTACTTGTGAGTGTGTGTTTAAAGGGACATAATACTCATGTGCTAAATCACTTGAAAGCATAACTGTAAAAAGCTGACAGGAAAATATCACCTTAGAACTTATATGTTAAAAAGGAAGATATTTTACCTAACAATTTCCTCAGCTCACCAGAGTAAGTGCTGTGTAAAAAAAGTTATACTTTAGCTGCTGTCTGTTATTTTATCTTCAGTGCTCTAAGTCAAACAACAATGTAATGCGTCTCCTTATTTATAAATAATGGACACTGATTATTATCTACAGGATTAGAATGTAGTACAGTACATAGAGAGATATGCTATATGTAATGGAGATTAAAAAATAACAGTACCCATACTCTGCTATGAACTGATCTACATTTTTTTACTTTTATAAATATGTAGCATGATATACTTGAGTGTGTGCTGAATTTAAACTTGATTAAACAAGTGCAGTAATTTTCCAATTAACATGTACTGAATCACTTTGTGTTATTTATCAAAGACTACTGCAGCAGTACATAATCTACCTATGCAGAACACATTTATGCATTTCTCTTAAAAATGATCCGTTATTATCTCTAAACATGTGGGTAAAATGGGGAATCACTCTGGAACTTGTGTTTTAATGGACAGTCTGTAGAACTACTGCTAGATAACTGACTATAAGAAAAGAAGAAAAAGAAAAGAAAGAGGTTTTCTTTAGTTACAGAAATGAGAATTCTATAATATGTCTGAGGTGAGAAAGGTTGTTGGCTCCAGTGAGAATATTTTATATAGTGACATAGATTTAATAAAGTTTTTTTTGTACTACATATATAGTTTTATAGTCCATTGTGTCATGCAATATGTAATGCAGGGGATTTTTATTCACTTTAAATGGCATATATTTTTTATTGCATATAAAGTAGACTATTTACATATACACATTTAGTGGACTATTTATCAAGCTCCGTATGAAGCTTGATGCCTCGTGTTTCTGGCGAGCCTTCTAAAGACTGCTGCTCCATAACCTGTCTGCCTGCTCTTAGTCAGCGGACAGACATTGCCGAAAATCAAACTGATCCAATACGATCGGGTTGATTGACACCTCCTGCTAGCGGCCGATTGGCAGTGAATCTGCAAAAGAACTGCTGGTGCAATTATAAATGCTGAGAGCGTATGCTGTAGGCATTTATCAATTTGTGCAGCAGACATGATCTACAATATCGGATCATGTCCGCCCGCACGGTCTTAAATAGGCCCCTTAGAATGCTAAGTTTTATATATATATATATATATATATATATATATATATATATATATATATATATATATATATGTAGATAGAGAGCACTCTCACTTTCCAAACTTGATGCCAGGGTGCCAGCAGATGAATATGCACAGTAAAGGAAGGCACTCACTGGTCTTTTTCTTCAAAATAACTTTAATAATTGTGACGTTTCGGGGACACACTCTGGCATCTCTGAGGAAGGGGAGTGTATCCCCGAAACGTCACAATTATTAAAGTTATTTTGAAGAAAAAGACCAGTGAGTGCCTTCCTTTACTGTGTATATATATATATATATATATATATATATATATATATATATATATATATATATATATATGTATTATATATGTGTAAGTATATTTGTAGACTTTGCTATGTAAAATGTGTCTCAAGGTGTCATACAATTGGCTCACCTGTGTTCCTGGAAACATTATTATTATTATCGGTTATTTGTAGAGTGTCAACAGATTCCGCAGTGCTAGACATTCTTACAGTTATCAGTGTATTCAAAAATCCCTTGGGGCCAATTTACTAACCCCCTTAAGGCTCGAAGGAAACAGGAATTAAGAAGCACCGGTCTTAAAACCGCTGCTCCTTAACTCGTTCACCTGCTCTGAGGCGGCTGACATCAATCCACCCGATCACATACAATCGGGATGATTGACACCCCCTGCTATTGGCCGTGAATCTGCAGGGGGCGGCATTGCACAAGCAGTTCACCAGAACTGCTTGTGCAATGTTAAATGCTGACAGTGTATGCTGTCGGCATTCAGCTATGTCAGGTGGACATGATCGCTACAGTGGATCATGTCCATCCGACAGTTAGTAAATCGGCCCCTTTATCTCTAAATATAGGATACATTTTCTAAAATAATATAGAATACATACACAGCTATAAGCCATAATACAGTTACCGTTCTATTTTATTCAAAAGGAGAGGACTTAGCATTGCTGGGTACCTCCACTTTAAACTTCATAGTTGATAAAGACCAAGTGAACCTTGTTTTACTTATAGACACTATTGAATGAAGCAATAGATGTAGTGTAATACAGAGAATAGGAGGTGATTACTTGCTGATGGAATGTAGAGTGCTGTTTACTAATGGGAGTGGTGGATTTCTAGAATGTTGTGTTGTTAGTGTGAGTTTTGAGAGTGAAGGATACACTGAGGTACTGAGAAAATGGTTCTTACATGATGCCGTGAGGTATAATGCCTGCTGAGTATGATGTTGTGCAGGTAGTTGGCATCCGGTGTGCTGAATGCAAACTGAATGTTCTATTATATTGCAAGCAACTTGTTTTACATTCTGTCCCTGTGCAATATGACATCATGTTTGATCAACCCTTAGATCTGACCCAGTTGCTCTTATTTGTCAAACAATTATCCAAAGTTAATTTACCTGGCTATAACAAACAGAACACAGCTCACACCCAGATAGGCAAGGAGTATGTACATCCAAATGTCAGGTGACAGCGGATTCAAGAAGGCAAATACGCTGGGACTCGTTCCGTTGGCCTTCCTGTAAAGGATGCTGATTCCCAGTGTCATGAAGGGCTTAGTGAAATCAATGACTTTTTCACGGACATGGGTAATGGTAAGAGGGGCCACTGCCAGGTCAGCTTTCTGAAACAAAGAAAGATACCAGACAACATCATCATATGATAATTGCAAGGAACACAAATATAGGTATCTCACTATTGTTTTTTATAATAAGATACATATCATTTTAGTTTATTATTATTCAAAATAAAAAGCGGATGGTCCCTATAATTATAGGTATCAATAAAGCAATTGAAACTTTCTGTTTAGCATTACTCTTTTTTTTTAGAATAAACATATCTACATACAAAGAATTCACACATTACCATTTCCCCTCATACTCAGATACAATTATAAATAAAGAGACATCATAATATATAAATATCTACACATCGACTTATACATACACACACATCTCCATCTATCTATCTATCCTCATGGAGACACACACAACTCTCTCCCTTTCTGTCTGTGTCTCTATCTACACACACACAATTCCGAGCACACACACACAACAATCTCTATCTCTATCTACAGAAACACACACACAGATACATCTCTCTTTCTCTGTCGCTCTCTCTCTGTCGCTCTCTCTCTGTGTCTCACACACAGACAATCAAACCTCTCTCTTTATCTTTACACATACACACACAAACAGTTCTGTTTCCCTCTTTCTCTATACAAACACACACATATGTGCACCCACTTGCAAGTGTACACACACACACACAAATCTCTCTCTCTCTCTCTCTCTCTCTCTCTCTCTCTCTCTCTCTCTCTCTCTCTCTATTTATATATTTATATATATATATATATATATATATATATATATATATATATATATAATGTGCAGTTGCTTTGCACCTGTGTAATTGTTTTACACATGTGTACTTGTATAAAGGCAGTCTCTCTAATGCAGTTTGTTTTGTGGACCATGGCACAATAAAGGTAATTTTACTTTAAACTGCAAAGGCTGGAGCACCGTTTCTTTTGGAGTTTCATTTGATGTGGATGAGGTGGCTGCCTCCTGGCTCCTGTGCCTAATTGTTTGGTTGCTGCTCCCTACCTTTTGCTTATCTCTCTCTCTCTCTCTCTCTTACTGAATACCCATGTATTTTTCCCTTTTAAATACTAGACTAAGAGAGATTGCTTTTTTGTTTGATGGAAGGAATATTCCATTTTGTACTTCTTATTATTATATATAATGTTCATGTAAAATACATATCTATACCTATTTATCTATAATAATAGATATACAGGTATAGGTATATAAAGATATATATAGGAATATATATTTACAAAAACCCAAAAAAACATTTTCCAGTATGTGAAATATGTAGAGTAAATATAAAGTAAAACACATAAATACACATGTATACACACACACATAAATATATATACTCCATGAGTGGTTCGAAGTGTACAACACTGTCATGAGTAATGTGAGATTCAAAATGACAGTCAATAATCAGGCTATTAACTTCCTTGATTTGACTGTTTTCAAAAATACAAATAATCTTGGCACCACTCTATATCACAAGCAGACTGACCGAAACTCCATATTAAGAGCAGACAGCTGCCACCCTCCAGCCTTATTAAAAGGCATAGTGAAATCACAGTTCATTAGAACCATGCAAAACAATTCTGATGCCACTACTGGAGTCTCCCAGTTGGTGGGAGTGGGTGAGAGATTCCGTAACCGGGGGTACAAAGTGTCGGTTATCCAGGATACCATGACGACAGTTTCTGCATTAACACAAAATGAATTGATCATGCCTACACCCAAGAGGGATACAAGTAATAAATGAATCATGTCCACCACGTTTACTCCAGCAACCAAAAATACAGGCCGTATTTTGCACCAACATTGGCCCATAATGTCCTCTGACCCGAAACTACCATTCACTCAGCATTTACAACCTATGGTAGGTTTCAAGAGGGGCACCAACCTCAAGGATCTTTTAATGAAAACCGACCGAAACAAAGCTATACATCTAGCACCATACGGAATATCAAAGGTTCCTACTGATGTTTGGGTTTCACAACCTGCAACGGTCTAGTAAGCACTAGAACATTCCATCATCCCCATACCAACTGGAGATACACTATCAAGCATTCTATCACGTGTACTACTACACACGTAGTATACCTGCTTTTTTGTCCATGCTCGTGTTTTTATGTGGGTAAAACCTCTGGCACATTACGCGAGCGCATGGCAAACCACCGGCATGCAATAAGAGCTGCATTGAAACATGGAGATTCTGAACAGCACGTCACTGTGCTAACGAAGGCCACGCTGTCTCTTCGATATGTATATATATTTTGATTGATCACATACCTCCATTGGATCGGGGAGAAGATCGAAACAAATCACTCCTTAAGTGTGAAGCCCAGTGGATGTACAGATTGGGCACGATACAGCCTGGAGGGTTGAATACTACGCCAGATTTTAAGAGCCTTGTTTGACCCTGAAGGGTAGTGCTACTTACTTGGGGTATGACTCAGGGGCATTGTGGCTCCATTCAGTTTCAGGCTTTCTTTCTCTCGTGGGGGAGGGACAGCCCGTTACTCATGGCACAATGGAGTGGTAGCATTCTGCTCCCATCTCCTTTTGTGGAAGCCTGGCCCTTTAGGTTCTGTTACCCGTTCTTGCACTAATTACCCATTTCATGGGCATCATTGATCATCTTCATTTCATATACCTCTTTGGTACAGAGGAGTGCTGGATGGACAGTCTACTGTAATCCCGCAGCCTAGTTAGGCTTGACATATGTGGACACACATAGATTGAATTAGCCCTTATGGGGCATTTAAATGTCTCTTATTTAGTACACAGTTGCTGAGTGATCTTTACTATATGTATATTATTATGTCTTTCTAGGTCTGGGTTATATATGAATTTTGCCACACTGACCTATGATGAACAGACACCCTGTCTATATCTAAACATATGTCACTATCGATATCCCTAAACAATTTTCATATTTTTGGATCAGATGCCTAAAAAAATGGCGATCTCAAGATCTGATACCTTCTATCATAACATTTACAAATTTTCAGGCAGTTACTTTCAATTTGTCATAGCGCCATTAGTCAATGCCTTGCAACAATCCCCACAAGTTATTTTAAGTTATTTTTTTTCTCTTGTGTACTTATGACAAACTTGTACCATCAATAGGTATTCACTTTTTTATACACATATTACATTTATATGTTTTTTTCTCTAGGCTGTTGCCTACATTCTAACACCAGGTAGTGTTGTTTACTGAAACCATGACTACTGTTACTATGGCGATCTGTATACACATCCATATAAGATTGGCCAGTTTGTTTCACTATTATGGCGATCTATATACACATACACATAAGATTGGCCAGTTTGTTTCACTACATGATGTGTTTATACACACTGATATTATGTTTATTTTGTTCACAAAATAGATTGTGTATTTGCTTTTGTTGTTGTATTTTGAAACAATTCTGTATTCAGAGCATTATCGCCGAAAACCGGAATTGATGTATCGCAACGTCCGGTTACGGCTTTCACTGTGGAACGCAACTTGCGTTCCACACTTGAAATTTTGCCGCACTTTCAGGAGGGCACTAGGTTTGTGTTTGATGTTTTACACTATAAAAGATTTGATTTATGTCTTATGTATATGCTGATGAAGGGGTTGTGAACCCCAAAAACGTTCCTATATTAAAAGGTTTTTGTGAAAGTCCTGCAAGTGCATCTTTCTCTCTCTCTCTCTCTCTCTCTCTCTCTCTCTCTCTCTCTCTCTCTCTCTCTCTCTCTCTCTCTCTCTCTCTCTATATATATATATATATATATATATATATATATACATTTATATAAAATGTTCATGTAAAATACATATCTATACCTATTCATCTATAATAATAGATATACAGGTATAGGTATATAAAGATATATATCGGAATATATATTTACAAAAAAAAAAAAAAATTCCAGTATGTGAAATATGTAGAGTAAATATAAAGTAAAACACATAAATACACATGTATACACACACATAAATATATATATATATATATATATATATATATATATATATATATATATATATATATGCATACAGACATGTACAGTATATGTATGTATAACCCTTTGCAGTCAAAAACCCTGTCAAATACCATATACCTTTTAACCTTTATAACTTTTTTGATATATAATTTATGTGACTAATTTGTATCAGATTGCGTTTATATGAGTGTAACTGTAATTTTAAATGTATTTATGTTGTGTTTAGTGCAACTTTTTTAGTGTACTATCCTCTTTAGTTGCACTAACCCAACAAACGTAAAATTCGATTGAGATCTCAGACTCATATTTACTATCAACTTGTATTACGAGCGCTCTTACCGTTGCGCGCAAAGAGACAATATCGCTTGTGCGCAACAGTTAGAGGGCCACTTGTAATCTAGCCCTAAGTTTGTCCTGTCTTTTTCCTTGTTTTTATACTACACTATCCTGTTTCCTAGCGTTTTCTATGGATAGATCTTTCAATGTGATTCTTCTTTGCGACCTGCACTTATCCTTACCTTTTTGTCTTCTGGTTTATAAACACTCGCCTTTGCTTTCAGCCTCAACACCTCCCACCTTTTCATTGCTGGCATAACCACTAAGCGAATGATGGAAACCACAAATGACTTCCTCTCTTTAGGGATTTAGTTCTGCAGCTACCTCTGTTTCAGGAAACTGCTTTTTTAGCTACAAATTCCACGTAGACCTACTTTACAGTAGCAGAAGCAAACAAATTGTGCTATTTAAAAAAATAAAAATAAAACAAAACTCGTGCTTCCTTTTTATTACCATTAGTTCTACAAAAGAGCTTTTTAGTACCAGCTTGGAAGATATGAGGTTTTATAAAACTGTTTCATAAACAAACTATGTCACAGTAAAAATAAAAAATAAATAATCTTTATACCTTAATAAAAAAAATATAGGCTTCCTAAGGGTAAAGATACCCATATGCCCAAAAACTGAAATGTAAAATGATGTTAACTTTTTGAAAGCTGGTGTAGTAACAAAGGCTTTAGAGCACCTTTTATTAATTTAAATAGGGGTACCAACAGCATAATGACATCTGAGAATTAATGACCCATGGATAACAAAGGCTGTCATTATCGATTATTGACTGCTGGGAATCCATTACAGTATTACATTCTGTAACAGGATTAAATCATGACAGTGGTTCTGAGGTTAAATGTTCAAGTGGATTTAATTATGTTTTCTGCCCTAATGACCATGGGTTTATCAATTGATTTGAATCTTATGCACCTCTGTCTATGAATTTTGCAGATCAGTCATAGTACAACAATTTTATCTTTAGGTGTAAATCTCTGCTTGCTCTCAAGCTAAAATGGTGGACTTGATAGAGCTTATACTACTCCCAGCAGTGTTGCTTTCTTGACTATTGTGATTGATTTTGGACTATGAGAAATGTACCATAAGAGGAGGCTAAAGCCAGTTATCCTGGTGGAAAAGTATGTTCTTAACATGGCATCTGCCAATGAGATTTAATCTGAGCGTGAGCCTATGCAGTTTAGAGGAATAGGGATTTATTTATTCTCCCAATACACAGATCTAACATAATTTATCTAGATTACTGTAAGATAACTAAACAATGGGTAATCACTATCGTCTGTCTGACAAATGATGAATCCAGTTTATCTCAGTTCTGAATGAATAGACAAAATTCATTTCTGATTCAATTGCAGTGAATCAATCAAGTAATTGAATAATTTCACCATTGTTACTATTTTTGCCTTAAATGTAACTGATGTTTGTCTAGAGCAGACTCTATTTTAGACTTCTCAGATCTAAGCCAATTTTAGTTGGCTTAGCCTAAAGGGTTGGGGTCCACCCAGTTACCGCACTTTTGTAGAATTGGAAGAGGTACTGTAAGATGCTTTCCTTCCTTTTAAAGGCTTTTGAATGCACAATTTTAATATGTTGATTATATTAATTTTACCATTGCATTTCCTGTTTAAGGAGGAACCTTTCACTTATATTTACTTACATTTCTTAGCAACTCCTGTCCAATTCTCGCTTGTATGAATTACATTTGTTTTTTGGTCTCTGCACCTTCTCATTCTTTTGCTGACTTGTTACTGATCTATGTAGCGAATTTAAATAGACACTTGAGAAAGCAATTAAACTTTCATGAGTCAGTTAAATCATGCAATTTTAAGCAGCTTTCCAATGAACTTCTATTATCTAATTTGCATGGTTCTCTTGGTATTTTTTCTTAAAGCATACCTAGGTAGGCTCAGGTGCAGTAATCTACTAACTGCTGATTGGTGCTTGTATACCTCTTGTCATTGTCTCATCCAGTGTGGGACCAGATTACAAGAGGCACGCTATTGGATTTTTTTTGCTTGTGCTAACTATGCTCAAACTAAGCTTTTAGCTAACTTCAGGACTTTGGACATTGTGACCGTGTTAACTTCTTCTCCCCAGAGACTTAATTAGAGCGTAACATTTTATTAACATTTACATGAAATATTTTTATTTATTTTTTTAACAGAAAGTGTATTTATGAGTGTAATAGTTTGTTTTAATATAATTGTGTTGTGTTTGATGAAACTTTTTTTAACCCTACACTTTATTCTTGGTTGTCACGTGGGCTAACCTGATGAGAGCAAATTTTGTTTGAGCTGGGTGCAACTGTTTACTTTCAACTTGTCAAATGCGTGTAAGTTAGTGTAGTTGAGATATTGCTTTTTAACTAAAGAGTGTTACTAATCTAGCCTGTGTTCAGCTAGCTCATAGTAATGCCTTGATGCTCCTTTAACAAAGGATATCAAGAGTATGAAGCAAAAAAGTTGTTTAAAATGACTTAATCCATCTGAAATATTAAAGAAAATGTGTGTCCCTTTAATTTAAAGCAGAGAACAAAAAAAATGGTATTGCATTTTGATCTGCATCTTTTGGGAAGGTACAGTTTGTTTGTGCTTGGTACTAGTGTTCCCTCTAAGGTCAGTTTTCTGAGTGGCCCAGCAGTGAAACGGTTAATTAGAGAAATTAGCAAACATTATAAAATGCAGACTGCAAGATGTGGTTCCCTTATTAACTGTTTCACTGCTGGACCACTCAAAAAACTAGGGTTAGAGAGAACACTAGTTGGGACTATGGTATCCCAATACGGGCAGTAAAGCAGGGAATGGACCTAGTCCTTACAGTCCTGAAAATAAACAAGAGAATATACTCTAATGCAAGAGAATGCATCATGAGAATACAGGTGAAATATAAAAAATATAAGGACATGTACTTTATTTAAAACCACAGACAGAGATAAATATTTTTTATATAAAGCTATATGTGGCTGATACTTTAAGATTTTGGAATTTGGAAGAGAAACACATCACTTTAAAATGTGGCAAAAGCCCACTAGAAATTAACAGATAATACATATTTTACTAACTTGTCAATCTTAGAAGTATTACAGTTCTATTTCATATTTTAGATATATAAATGACAGAGCATTAGATCCAGCAGTAGTGATATCGCCTTTGAAGCAGATGATTCCTCTTGCGTAACTAAGTGTCAGCTCTCCTGTGACCTTGAGAAACTAATCTTACATTTCTCTGCTTGCAAAACACGATGGTAATCTCTGTCAAATGCCTTAAAATAGTAAAATTATCTTGAATGTCTGTTTTTATCTCACATCTAATCCAGTTGTACAGTACAGTTTTTGGTATTAGTTGTTATTTTATATCATAGAGCTGAGGTTACTGTTCACAGTGCAGAATGAATAAATACAGGGAACCAGATGCATATTCATTACATTTTATTATGATTTTTTCCTTCAGTTGATATTGAGGGGCATATTTATCAAGCTCAGTATGGCTCTATAGACCGCTGCTCCATAACCTGTCCGCCTGTTCTAAGGCGGTGGACAGACACCGCCAAAAATCAACCCAATAGAATACGATCAGGTTGATTGGCACCCCCTGCTAGCGGACGATGGCCGTGAATCTGCAGGGGATTCATTGCACTAGCAGTTCACAAGAACTGCTGGTACAATGATAAATGCCGAGAGCGAATGCTGTCGGCATTTATCAATGTGCAGCAGACATGATCCGCAATATCAGATCATGTCCGCTCGCACTATTATAATTAGGCCCCTGAATTTCCCCAGAAATGGAATGTACAAATTCTTAACAGTCTAAGACACTGGGCTAAATTAATGGACGCTCATTAAGCTTCTAAGGGACTTTGTTGTTAAGGATCATGTTTGTAATTAATTGAGGAACCTTTCACCTACTCACCAATAGCCAACCACAAGTGGGCATTCCTGCCATTAATAAACATAGCCTAGATTACAATTGGAGTGTAAAAATGGTAGCTTCCATATTAAAAGTTCAATTCCAGCGCTCAACCCTAAAAGGATAGATTTAAATTATTTTCCTCACTGAATGCAGCTGAGACAACAATTCTTGTTAGAATAATTGAGCTGCTAAATAGCCCAAGAAGGGGAATGCTTAAAATCTAGACTGTTATGGTTCCTTGAGGTTTTGGATTAAGAAACATTGCCCTAGATGTCCAGAACTTCCCCCATAATAAATCTCCTTATTATCCAAAGGACCCCACACATGAATCCACTTGCTAATAACCCCCAACAACTAGGGTCCCCTTTAACTACTAAATAATCCAAAAAATAATAACAATTTAATAAAGTAAAAAAAAGAAAAAAAATCTGGCCTCTCCACACTAACATCAGCACTGTCCCTTCATCCAACAAGAAGAGTGGAGAAGATGTTTTGACAGTAAACCCTCCCACCAACTGTGCTTCTTGGGGCAAGAGATTGAAAATAGAAGACACTTTTGGGGCAGAAATTTGGGGGTTTGAATATTTTATTATTTTTATTTTGGCGATGGTTTTGCTTATATTTTTATACGTTTTTTTTTTTTGTTTTTTTTAAAGGGGACTTTTAGGTGATGAGGTAACCTTGGGCATTATGAGGGCATTTTTCTGTATGGTAGATACATAGGTAGTACCCATAATTGTTTGGGGAAGTACCTAAGTGGTGAGTTATGTACAAAAGGTCCCCTAGGCTGTTGGGGTGGTACTGCTGTAGGTCAGTTAGGGCCAGGGAAGGCTAGTGGGGCCAGGTTACCTTGTGATTATTCAGGTGGAGTCAGGTTGTATTGGTATATTTCCAGTTGGACAGTTAGCGTTACTGGATTGGAGAGTTATACTGGTGCCTATATAGTATAAACACCCTGGTTATCAAAGGTAGAGGTCTAAAGATTGTTCTTTGATTGTAAACAGCATTATGGTGTTTCTCTTATTTAGTGGCACACATATAGTGTGCTGTCCCTAAACAATAGCGTGGTTCAGTCACTAAAATGGAGCCACTATGAAATTTTTTTGTGGTCTCATGTTTTTCATAGCAATTAAATCTCAATGACAAGCATAGTATGTTTCCTAAGTTTGTAAATATAAATGAATACTTTTGGTTCTAAAATATATGTATGATAGCTGCACTTTAAATACTATTTTAACAGGGTTTTCAAGTTAGAAGACTGGTGAGGTTTGTTCAGTGCTGAGTGACTGTGAATTAAGTAAGGCTGTGGAATTTATGCTTAACCAAGTAAAGGGGATTATACCAGTCAGTAGGAGATGAAATAGTGAAATTTGGGAAGACTAGCAGATTTCCTAGAAGGTAATGAATAATTTACCAAATGTATTTTTTAGCTGAGGTTTAAATCTGGATTGTGAAAAAAGATGCAGAATCAATATGTATGTTGGAAGACATAACAGAAATTATTTTTTTGTTTCAAGAGAGAAGCATTGTTATAAAGTACATCAGATGCAGCCCCAGAGCAAGTAGGTGGGCTTCAGAGCTTTGTATATGGAATGATAAAATATTGTTTATATTCTAAATATGAGAACTTTATATACAGAAAGTTCAATAAGTGAACCACAAAATGCATTCAAAGCCATGGGCATCCAGATACGGAAGAAAATGCCACCCCAAGTATAAATACCTACTTTTTATAATAAATATATAAATACTCACTTTTTATAATAAAAATAATGTGCAAAACATTTGTTTACCAGCAAGATTTTTGCTTCACATGTTGCCACTATATTATACTACTATACTATATTACTTTATTTGGGGACTTATTTTTATGTCTTCTCCCCAAGAAACATTATTGTGGACGCTCATGTGTGAGTCAGACCACATATAAATTCCAACTAACTACTTAATCTAAACATATGAAAAGTATACATTTTATGATGTGCTAGTTCAATATCTGACTGAAAACACTATTATCACATGACCTTTATAGTAATGTCCATCTTTAAACAAAATGGTTGCTCGATACTTTTTATTTTATTTTATCTGCCGATGTTTTACCTATAACATAACGTTCAAAATTGTTAACGTGAGAAAACATTTTTTTTTTCTTTCATTATTCGAATATACAATTTTAATTTAAACAGCTTTCCAATTTACTTCAATTATCAAATTTGCTTAATTCCCTTAGTATCTTTTGTTGAAAGAGTAGCAATGTACTACTGGGAATTAGATGAACACATCAGGTGACACATGACAAGAGGCATATATGGGCAGCCACCAGTCAGCAGCTAGCTCCCACTAATGCATTGCTGCCGCTTAGCCTACGTAGCTTTGACTTTTAACAAAGGATACAAAGAGAACAAAGCAAATGAGATAATAGAGGTACATTAGAAAGTTGTTTGAAATGGCATGCTCTATCTGAATTATGAAACAAAATGTTTGGGTTTCAAGCCCCTTTAAAGTTAATCAACCACAAATATTTGGGCACGGCTACAAGTAGCACTTAGGAATGACGCATTTTGCTGTTTTTTTGTTAAAGTGAGAATTTAAACCATTACATAAAATGATTTGTTATTCTTTTTTTTTAATATTTGATAATAAAAACTGTGCTTAAATCCTTGAGTATTTCAACACTATATGCTACTGTAAAGGGTCTAAGTAGGTTAAAGGGACAGTCAAGTCCAAAAAAAACTTTCATGTTTCAAATAGGGCATGTAATTTTAAACAACTTCCAATTTACTTTTATCACCAATTTTGCTTTATTCTCTTTGTATTTTTAGTTGAAAGCTAAACCTAGGAAGGCTCATATGATAATTTCTAAGCCCTTGAAAGCCGCCTCTAATCACATGCTTTTGTATTTGCTTTTCACAACAGGGGAGAGCTAGTTCCTGTAAGCCATATAGAGAACATTGTGAGCACGCCTGTGAATTGTGGCAGACACTGCACTAATTGGCTTAAATGAAAGTCAATAGATAATAAATAAAATGTCATGTGATCAGGGGGCTGTCAGAAGATGCTTAGATACAAGGTAATCACAGAGGTAAAAAGAATATTAATATAACCGTTGTGGTTTTGCAAAACTGGGGAATGGGTAATAAAAGGATTATCTATCTTTTAAAACAACAAAAATTCTGGTGTTGACTGTCCCTTAAAGTGGAATTAAAACAAGATTTTTTTTTTAATGGAATCCATTGAAACTATTTTGTTTTCAGAGATGTATATGCCTTAATAGTTTAGGATGTTTCAGATCTGATATATGACTATATAAAAAATAAACATTTTTAACGACACTTGAAGCTATAAAATACATTACTTTTTCTGCAGCAGTTTTTGCAAAAATATCTGTCATTTTATCCCTGCTTGTTTATAATGCAGTAGCACAAATATACAATTTGCTCCACAATTTTCCCCCTTCATCATGCAAGGTTGGATTCCGTCTTACCTAGAATTTTATTCACGTTATTTATACTTAAGCCATAGACAACAACATCATAAAGCAATAAAGATCTGCTAAAAGTAAACTTTTGCATCCCTTGATTTACATTAGGAGGTATTTTTTAGCTTAAGAGTCATATAAATATGCTTATGTTATTTCAAGGATGTATAATCATTTAGCAGAATTAAGTTCATGTCAGTCTATGAAAATGTTCCAAAACCTATAGTCTAATAAAATATATACAGGTTTAAAATAAAAAGTATTTAAATAAAACTTATAAATAGGATTATACCTTCCTGAACGTAAGTTCACTAATGTAGACTCAAGCACTGTTAAATGCACTGTTGTGAATGTATTTGGACTTTGAGCTCACAAAGGCGCATTCCCTTTAAAAACCCGGTCAAGAAGGTGCAATCTCTTATTGCAATGGAGTGGTTTCCCACTTTACATTTTCAGTACTGTTAAAAATCAGTATAAGAAGCTATAATACTTATAAGTGAAACAGTGTCTTTTTAATTAATACATGTCAATATTGTAAAAAAGCAATATTTCTAAAATATTTAAAGTGAGAATATAATGAGCAATTATGTCCAGTATGTCCATCATACCTACATTCAATTGGCCTATAGATTGTTTAGCAGTGGTGAGGAAAGAAACAGATTGCAATAGGTTCTTTTTGAACTCACGATTGCACAATCCCATTTTAAAGCCCAGTTATGAAGAAGGCAGTACTAATAGTAACAACCACAACAGTGTGAGTGTGAATTAGTAACAAACATTAAAAGAAAGATTGCCCTTTTGAGGTTCCGATCTCACTTGTACTGCAGATCCGCTTAGCTGTACAGGATATCACATACTCAATACATATACATAGTAAATGTATATAAACCTGTACATATGTGAATGGGTACCCTGGTTAATGCTGAAGGACTATAAAATAGTGATGCATAGAGCTGTAATGAATTGATACCATGTATGCTACAACACCTCTAAAATATGTCCTGTGGCCATTTCAGAGTGTCTTGCACATGTGCAACATAACAGAATGTTTCCAAATAGTGTTGGAATGCTTTCAAAGAAGTGCAAAGTGTTTTATGTTTAAATCTTTTTTATTGGTTGCAAAGAATAAAAACAAAACTTACAGGAACCTACGGCGTCAGAACTAGCCGCATATTACAACAATATTAATAACAACTTGGTACAAAGGCTATAACATTTCAGTGAGTGGTACCTCACCATAAAAGGTGTATTAGAGAGGTTCCAATCCCCCTCAGCTTCTTCAATTTGTAAACATCATGAGGTCAAACATGGCATTTCCTGAGGGTGGGTAAAATTTCAAGTAATTAAAGGAGGGAGAGAAAGGGAAAGTACAAAGGAGGGAAAACGAGAGAACAAAGGAGGTTGTAAGCGCTATCGGTGGCCTTATACTTAGGAGAAAGTGGGTCAGCTGTCCCTAATAGTTCAAGTGTGTTCAACTAGCTGCCAAGGGTCTAAGGATGAGTAGTTGTCGGTAGGGTTGGGTGATTAAAGCCATTTCTATAGTTCCAGTAAAACCAGATCTCATCATTCGAGTTTTTAGTATCTAGGGACCACGCTGCTAGGTCATACATGTTATATGTATGTTGGATTTTGTTTTTAATCTCTTGCCATGACAGTGTCCCCACCTTCCAATATCTAGCTATACAAGTTCTCACTATTGTACATAATATTCTAATGAAAGTGTTTATTGGTTTATTGAGGTGGGGTATGCGTTCGTGGATTAAAGCTTGAGCTATGTTAATCTGCACCTGTTCATCTAGTAGGTAACTGACTAAATCAGTTAATGATTGCCATATGGTTTGGACCCCAGGGCAGTCCCAGAACATGTGTCGGTATGTGCCAACTTCTCTGCATCCCCTATAGCATAGTCTAGAACTGGTATGTGTCATATGTGTCGTTCTAAGGGGTGTAAGGTACCATCTGAATATCGTCTTCAGGGCATTTTCCCTAAGGTCAGCGCTCAGTAAGCCCTTAGTGGCTGTCGCTAGGGTCAAATGCCATTGTTCTGGTTCTAATCTAATGTTTAGGTCTGCTTCCCATCTCTGCATGAGAGGTGTCTTAGTTGTGGTCTTTAATTTTTGTATATCGAGGTAAATGTTAGAGATGGAGTATTTTGGCCTACTTGTGTTATTACATATGTGCTCTAGAGTAGATCTTCCTTTGGTTCGGGTTGGTTGTATATAAGTGTGTATTGCTGAAGATATTTGGAGGTATAGGTACCAGTGCACGGGGTCTGGGGTTAGTTTATCCTTTAATTGGGCGTAAGTCATCACTTTGTTCTGTAGTAGGAAGTCAGATACCCGGTACAATCCTTTGTTTTCCCATTTATTAATAGTTCTCTGCAAGTCTTTGTGAAGGAGGTATCTAATGGGCCTCAAAGTTGAGTCTAACGGGCACATCTCTCTTTTGTGTGCTAATTCTGACCATATCGCTTGGGTGGTCTCAGTTGTGGGTGGTTGATGTTGTTTGGTTTCGCGTGTGTTGTCTCTATGTGTCCATAGTATAGCATCAGTTCTGTCCCCCCCCCCTCATATCTGATTCTAGCTGTGTCCATAGGGCTTCCTCTCTGGCCCTAAGTATTAATGTATCTTGGGCCAATCTAGCTGCCTTGTAGTACTCCACTAAGTTCGGAACCCCCAAGCCTCCAAGGCTTCTATGGTTTGTCATGATTCTCCCCGCTATTCTGACAATTTTTTTACCTCGGATAAATGACAAAATCTCTGATTGAAGTTTCTCTAAGTCAGGGTATAGGATACGTATGGGGAGAGCTCTAAAAAGATAGAGCAGACGGGGCAGCACTGTCATCTTCACTGCCGCTATTTTCCCCATCCAGGAGAAGTTATGCTTCTTCCAAGTCTGCAGGTCTTTTCTGATGTTTTTGTACAGAGGAATATAGTTAGCTTTGTATAGTTGTTGGCTGTGTCCCGTTATTCCCACCCCTAAGTATTTCATGGGGCCCTTAGATTCTTTTAGATCGAAGTTTATTTGGATTAATTTCATTGTGTGTGGGGGGAGTGCTATTGGTAACATTTCGCATTTATCTGTGTTGATGCGGTAGCCAGAGATTAATGAGAACTCTCTTATTGTTTCAAATAGATTGGGTAGTGAATGCATAGGTCTGGTCAGAGTGAGCAGAATGTCGTCTGCGAAAAGACTGATTTTGTATTCCGTCTTGCCCACTTTGACTCCTTCTATGTCGGGGTTCACCCTTATCTGGGCTGCAAGGGGCTCGATACACAATGCGAATAGCAAGGGGGACAAGGGGCATCCCTGCCTGGTCCCATTTAAGATTGGGAATAATTTAGATCTATAGCCATTGGAGGAAACCTGGGCCGTTGGGTTAGTGTATATAGTGTTGATGGCGTCCATAAAGGGGCCCTCAAAGTTCATGTGTGTCAAGGTTGTGTTCATGTACCCCCAATCTACCCTATCGAACGCCTTCTCCGCGTCCAATGCGAGAAGCAGAGAAGGCGTTTTTGTGTCACATAGGTGATGAACCGTGTCTACAATGCGTCTGACGTTGTCTGGGGCCTCCCTGTCTCTAATGAATCCTACCTGGTCTTTGTGTATCAGTTTGAGCAATATGTTTGCTAACCTGTTTGCTAGGATCTTAGTAAAAAATTTTATGTCCTGGTTAATCAGGGAAATTGGGCGATAGCTAGAGCATTTTTTTGGGTCTTTGCCTGGTTTGGGTATAACTATAATTTTGGCTTGTAGCAGTTCAGCTGGGATAGGGTACCCTTGCATTATGTGGTTGCAGAATTTGGTCAGGTGTGGTATAAGTTCTTTTCTAAACAACTTATTGTATTCCCCTGGGAAACCATCTGGTCCCGCGGCTTTCCCTGATTTTAGAGCTTTGATCGCTAATACGACCTCTACTGTCGAAATGGGCTCATTCAGCGTCTTTTTGTCGTCGTCTGTTAGTTTAGTTAGTGAGGGGGTCGCTAAAAATCTCTGCGTGAGGTTCTCTGTCTGTGGACTTTGTGTTACTTTTTTACCATCATAAAGCTGTGCATAGAAGTCACCAAAGGCGTCAACTATTTCTTGGGGATGGGACGTGGTTGTGCCGTCTGGTTTCTCTATGATTGGGATATTAGCTGTTTTATATTTTTCTCTGATTTTATGGGCTAAGAATTTGTCTGGCTTGTTGGCGTAAATAAAGTATTGTGATTTTAGTTTCATTATAGCTCTGTTGGCCTGGGAGTTTAGTAATGTAGCCAATGAGTTTCTTTTGTGTTGCAGGGTGTTCAGTATGGTGGGGCTCCCCGTTAGTTTGTGTTGTCTCTCCAAGTGTGCTATGTCCTCATGTGTTTGCAGCAAGTCACGTCTTGTCTTTCTATTATATACAGTTTTTTCTTTTATGAGGGTGCCCCTTAACACTGATTTATGTGCTGCCCATACATACGTCGGATTGTTAGTGGAATCTGTGTTAATGTCCCAGAATTCAGTTAAGTGTTGCAAGGTAGAGGAGTGAACAAGAGGGTTTTTGTGTAAGTTTGGGTCGTAAGTCCAGGATCTAGATCTATTTGGGTCAACCATACTCGTCATCTTAAGTACCACCACTGAGTGGTCTGACCATACACATGGACAGATGTTGGAAGAGTTAAGTATCGGTTGCATGATTTGGCTTGTAAGGATATAGTCTAGTCGAGAGTATGTGTTGTGTGCTGCCGAATAGAAAGTCGTGTCTCTGGTGTTACCATTTAAGGTGTTCCAGGAGTCTATCAGTGAATGTGAATTGAGTGAACTCTGAATGTTCCGTATGATGCTGTCTCGTCTTAACAATTTGTTCGTAATTGTCTTTGGTCTCTGTGTGTCTTGTGATAAGATAGGAATGTTGAAATCGCCTGCCATAATAATTCTGACTTGTGACCACTGAGTGATGAGTTGCGATATGCTCGCGAAAAAAATATGTTGTTGTTCATTGGGCGCATAGACATTGCACAGGACTACATCTACATTATCTAGCTGTCCCTTTAAGATTAAATATCTACCTTCAGTGTCTGCTGTGGTGGATTCGTGTATGTAGTTGACTGAGGAGTGGATGAGGATCGAAACTCCCCTCTTCTTTGATTTGGTTGTCGCATGGAAATGAGTGGGGTAATTTTTGGTCCAGTAGTAAGGAAGTTGAGGTTTTACAAAATGTGTTTCCTGAAGAAACAGTATTTTGGCTTTTAGCAAAGTGTATTGTTTAAAGGCTAATCTTCTCTTAGTGTCAGTGTTAAGGCCCCGTACATTATGTGTGGCTATAATCAAGTCACCCTCCATTTAATTGTTGTTTGTGGGTAGTTAGCTTACCTGGTCCGCATGAGACCCCTCTAGGTTTCTTACTCTCCAGTATTGTAGACCCTGCCAGGAAGGGTGTCATATCTACTCTCCTGGTGAACCTAAATTGTAAAGACCTCTCTTTTTCTGGGAACAGACAGAAGTATAAACAGCTGCAATGCAGCACCGTTGGGCTATGGGCCCACCAGTTTGGATTTGGGTCTCTCGTTTCTGCAGGAAAGAATAGGGGGAAGGATAGGAAAAGAACAAAAGGAACAGGGAAAAACATGTTAAGAAAACGTTTAAAGTGCAATAACAGTAAGTCTTAATTAACTGGGGGTGTCGGTTCAGCTTCACCGAGTTGAATATTAGTAAGGTAGCAATGGGACCCCTGTCACTGGGGTAATGTTTGTGAGCAAAGTCTCATTCCTGGTTGTCCAACAGCTCCGTATCAACAGGGCCACCCACTCCAGAAAAAGTAAGCCAGTTTCTCTTTATGCTTGTGTGTTCACATAGTGAGTTTGGTGGAAAAGGTGTCTTTTTAGGAACTCACATTGCTCTGGTTATCACCATGTGAATTGGTGGTATCTGTGGTAAAGAGAGGCCTGTGGGGTCTTTATAACCCTTAATAAGTCCCAAAGAGGAATTTTCAAGTTTTTTGTTTCTTCCTGGTCGATCTTGTCCATTGAGCTTTCAAAATCTGATCCGCTGGTTTGGTTAATCGTTGTAGGGGAGCAGGAGATGTTAATTTTGGGGTTTCTAGGTCAAGGATTTGACAGACTTCCGGAATGTCTGATGGGTCCCTGAGAGTGATTGTTCTGGAGTCTTTGGTTATATACAGGGCAAAGGGGAAGCCCCACTTGTATAATATTTGGTGTTTTCTGAGCAGCTGTGTTAACGGTCGGAGGGCACCTCTCCGTTGAAGAGTTCTGACACTGAGGTCTTGATAAAACTGTATTACATTCCCTTGAAATTTCTGGGTGGGATTCTTGCGTGCACTCTGTAGGATTTTATCTTTATCTTGGAATAACGCCATTTTGATAATTATATCTCTGGGAGGCATACCTTCTTTGGGTTTAGGTTTGAGGGCTCTATGAGCTCTTTCAATTCCCATGTTGAAGTTGTCTGTTCCCCCTGTCACCTGGTGAAACAGTTGTGCTACATAGGAGAGGAGGTCTTTATTGAGGATGCTTTCTGGTACTCCTTTCAGCCTAATATTGTTCCTCCTACTCCTATTCTCTAGGTCTTCGAGTTTTTCGTGGATCTCGTTTAGTTCCTGGTGATGTGAGGTTACAGTTTGGTTAACATTAGTGATATCTTCAACTAGGGTGTCTGTTTGTTCCTCTAGTGTGTCCATCCGCCCCCCTAGATCAGCAATCTCTGATTTGATTTCAGATAAGCTATTGGTCATTGCTGTGTGCATGTTATCAATTTTGTTCCAAAGCTTTTCAAAATTAGTTGTAATGTCCTGTTTTGAGACTAAGCCTTTCAAGTCTGCTTTGGTCACTGGGGTGATGTCTTCCGTGGGGTCAGGATGTTCTACATCTGATGTTTCTTGTTCCCCTTCTTCTGTGTCTTCCGTTATGTTTAGTTTGGGGTGTACAGTGGTTTTGAAGTATGCATTAACTGTGGATGATTTAGTTGTTTTGTCTCCATTTATCAATCTTCTGGCTGACATTGTTGAGAGGGGTTTTCTGGCGCCTATTGTTAGTGGTGCGGTATAGAGGCCGCAATTTGGTGGTTTAATGTCACTTGTTATGTTGGGCGCAGAGGTGTTTGTTAGGTTAATAAGTGTAACCTAATTAATGATGCGCAATCAACTGGTTTTTATTAGTGTTGCTATTTGGTGTATCAGAGAAGCTGATGCGGGCCTGTGTCTGTATCTTGATTGTGCCGCTGGGCAGTCCCTTATTTCAGCAGTGTGCGGGACTCAGAGTCTTTTCTTAGGGAGTGTAAGGTTTTATGGGTTGTCTCCTTGTTTTGTTTTTCTGAGGTTAGCAGTTCTATTTTACCCCCACCTTCCTGGGCTCCCTCTATGATTTCTTCCTGGCCCTTAGTTATCGTATGATATGTCGAGTGATGTGAGGGGTCTGTCTGTTGGTTACAGTATTTTTACTATTACTATTGTTGGGTGTTTCTCAGTCTCCCTTCCTGTGCTTGTTAATGCAGGGGGTCTTGATTACCTGTCCGGGAGCTCCGCTCGCAGTCTCAGATCGTTGCAAGGTGCGGCGCCATCTTGGATTTCTCCATGCTGCTTTGTTATGTGTGCAGTGTTGCGCAGTTTTTGTCAGCTTACTCTGCTGCTCTTTCTCTTCGGGGGTTCCCTCCGCTGCGATGCGGTCCCCCGATGCTCCCACTGACCTCCGATGCTGCCGGGCAAGTGGTTTGTGGTTATCCGCTGTTATCTGATGTAGTCGCCACTGTTCCGCTGCATTGTAGTGTCATGAGGTTTACTTCGTAATTTATCTCCAGCACCTTTTTTTGAGGTTGATAGATCAGCTCAACCATGGGTCAGATTAAGGTTCTTTGTTTTAGCATGGTTAGCTTATTGCTAGGGCTCCAAATTAGACTTTTATTCAATGAGCTGAACAGAGCTCACAAATTATGTGGCCATTTCTTAGCTTGGTCAGGCCACGCCCCCCGCAAAGTGTTTTAAAGGGACATGAAACCCAATTTTTTTCTTTCATGATTTAGAAAGAGCATGGCATTTTAAACAACTTTCTAATTTACTTATATTATCTAATTTGCTTTAATCTCTTGATATACTTTGGTGAAAAGCATATCTAGATAGGCTAAGTAACTGCTGATTGGTTGCTGCACATAGGTGCCTCACGTGATTGGCTCACCCATGTGCATTGCTATTTCTTCAACAAAGGATATCTAAAGAATGAAGAAAATTAGATAATAGACATAAATTGGAATGTTGTTTAAAATTGTGTTCTCTACTTGAATCATGAAAGAAAATGTTTGGGTTTAGTGTCCCTTTAAGGTGGTACATTTGAAAAGGTAAAGGTGTTTAAAAAGTCTCTTGAAAATGGATTGTAATCGCTGAGAACTATTAAGCCCCATATTAAAAAAAGTTTTTTTTATGAACTGAAAATGTGCTATTGTGATTACATCAAAAAGTAAAGTGATCTTTTCAGCCAGAGAAAGAGCAAAAATGCCTCAGCCAATATATTGCGATTGACACCATAGTTATATGAAAGTAATAGCCCAAAAATAAAATGCTTGAACATTTAAGTGTCACGGCACTGCCGGTCACTTACCCGCTCCTAGCTTCCGGTGGAATCCTAGACGTGGTGGGTTACGGTCTCTGCCTCCCTGCCTCCTATAGCCAGCCTTCGACTGTCTTCCCCTCTTCTTCTCACCGCCGAGTTTTGTGGCGAGTGTGCCATCATGGTAAAATGGCGGCAGCCACACAAACTCAGCGTTTGAGCATAGGAAGGGAGAAGGGGTCTGGGTCTGATGGAGGAGAGCAGGCCAAGGACTCTGAGAAATACCAAGATGGCACTGAGTCGCTGACCTCCTCTTTTTCACTCTGCTTGCTCCACCTACTGGGGGCAGGTGACCGGTCATGTGACCTGGGTTCCCTATAAATTCTCAGCACGCCCCCAATCAGTGCTTGGTTATTTTCCTTGCTTCCTGGTTCTGGAGATCTTCCCTTGTATTTCTTCTGTGATCAGTTACCTCCTAGACACCCGTATATATACCTTATGGCCGCATATTTCCTTTATCCAAGGCTGAACCACCTGCTATCATTCCGTCTCTGACCCAAAAACAAGGACTTTGGTACCATGACAAACAGGTGTATGTACCACCCTCGCTTTGATCTGAAGCACTCAGTCAATTCCATGACACTCCTTCCGCAGGCGATGGCAGAATTGCGCAAACACTAGAAAGTATTAGGTGTTACTATTGGTGGCCATCCATCAAGACTGATACCAGGGAATATGTATTAACTTGTGACATATGTGCAAGTTCAAAACCACCAAAAACAAAACCAGTAGGTCTTCTACAACCTCCTACAGTTCCTCAAGGTCCACGGACATAGCCATGGACTTTATTGTGGATCTACCTCTGTCATACAAACACAATACCATCCTGGTGGTAGTCGATATGTTTACTAAGATGGCACATTTCATTCCCTCCATTGGACTTCCTTCTGCTGCCAAAACCACCTCCTTGTTTCTACAAAACTTTTACCGCCTGCATGGATTGCCTCAATCAATCATCACTGACCGAGGTTCTCAGTTCACCTCCAGTTTCTGGTCTCATTTTTGCAGTCATCTCAAGATCCAGTGTTGCTTATCATCAGCTTATCACCCCCAGACAAACAGGCAGATTGAGCGTACAAACCAGACTTTGGAGCAATACCTCCGTTGCTTTACCACATACCTTCAAGATGATTGGCTGTCTTTACTGCCTACAGCAGAATTCTCTTACAATAACCACATGCATCATTCTATTAAGGTCACACCTTTTTATGCCAACTACGGTTTCCATCCATGTGTCTTCCCCGAGTTGCCATTTACCAACAAAGTACCTGATGTGGCCTTGAGTTTAAACAAACTTAAAAAACAAAGGCAGATACTAATTGATAACTTAAAGATGGAACAACAACGTTATAAAGGATATGCCGACCAAAAGAGGTCCCCAACACCTACCTATGTGCTGGGGGATAAGGTCTGGCTATTCACACAAAATTTGCATATGTCCTGTCCTTTGTGGAAATTAGGACCATGCTACATAGGGCCTTTTTCGGTGACCAAAGTCATTTCTCCAGTGACTGTCCGCTTGGATCTCCCTGCCTCCTACCGGTTACATCCTGTGTTTCATGTGTCTCTATTGAAGCCTTGGAGACCAAACTGTTTTCCATCACATGTTGCCACTCCACCTATTCAAGTGATGGTTCAGAAGCATTTGAAGTACAGGAGAATCTTGACTCCAGGCGTCGTAGGAGATGCCTGGAATATCTCATCCACTGGAAAGAGTATGGTCCTGAGGAGCGATCCTGGGAGCCAGGCAAGAATGTCCAAGCTCCTGCAAAAGTTAAAGCCTTTCATCTGAGACATCCTGGTCGGCCAACTTAGTTTTGCGCCCTGAGGTCGTGTCTGAGAAGGGGGCTCTGTCACGGCATGGCCGGTCACTTACCTGCTCCTGGCTTCCAGTGGCATCCTAGAGGTGGTGCAGTGATGGTCTCTGCCTCTGGGGACTCCTGTCGCCGGCCTACAACTGTCTTCCCCTCTCCTTCTCGCTGCCGAGTTTTGCGGCGAGTGTGCCGTCGCAGTAAAATGGCGGCCGCTATGCGAACTCGTCCCAAAATGTATTTGATAATGTACCTCATTTATTTTATAGTCAGTGATCACCTAGCAGAAAATATGTGACTTTATTTCTACTCTAGTACATCATTTTTTTTATTAAAATCTATATACATTTATTTTTTTTTTTTAATTATTGCAGCCTTCCCACATGCAATGAAATTTGAATTTAATAATGGCATATTCTGAATCTGCCTGGCCTGCAGAAAAAAAAAAAAAAACAATATATGATTTGTGAGGGTCACTCAAGGAAATATGACTTACAATGGTGTTTAAATTTAAAGGAACACTGAACTCAAAATTTTTTCTTTCGTGAATCAGATAGCGCATGCAATTTTAAGCAACTTTCTAATTTACTCCTATTATCAATTTTTCTTCATTCTCTTGCTATCTTTATTTGAAAAAGAAGAACTGTCAAAACTCTGGACAGCACTTTTTATTGGTGGTTGAATTTATCCACCAATCAGCAAGGACAACCCAGGTTGTTCACCAAAAAAGGGCCGGCATCTAAACTTAAATTCTTGCATTTCAAATAAAGATACCAAGAGAATGAAGAAAATTTGATAATAGGAGTAAATTAGAAAGTTGCTTAAAATTCCATGATCTATCTGAATCAGAAAATAAAAATGTTGGGTTCAGTGTCCCTTTAAGTAGAAAAAAAAGCTCAAGGTGTGAAAAAGGTTTAGCAGCAAAAGGGTTAAAAGATGTAACAAACTACAGCCCCAATTTCCTTAAAAATGTCACATTTTTTTGTAATGTATTCTAATCAATACCAATAAAGCAAATTTAATGTAAGCTATTTTTTGCAATCAATCAATATGTGTATATGTGTGTGTAAGTGTATATATATTTCATTATAAATATATATATATATATATATATATATATATATATATATATATATATATATATATATATATATATATATATATATATATATATATATATATACAGGGAGTGCAGAGTGCAGAATTATTAGGCACGTTGTATTTTTGAGGATTAATTTTATTATTGAACAACAACCATGTTCTCAATGAACACAAAAAACTCATTAATATCAAAGCTGAATAGTTTTGGAAGTAGTTTTTAGTTTGTTTTTAGTTATAGCTATTTTAGGGGGATATCTGTGTGTGCAGGTGACTATTACTGTGCATAATTATTAGGCAACTTAACAAAAAACAAATATATACCACTTTCAATTATTTATTTTTACCAGTGAAACCAATATAACATCTCAACATTCACAAATATACATTTCTGACATTCAAAAACAAAACAAAAACAAATCAGTGACCAATATAGCCACTTTCTTTGCAAGGACACTCAAAAGCCTGCCATCCATGGATTCTGTCAGTGTTTTGATCTGTTCACCATCAACATTGCGTGCAGCAGCAACCACAGCCTCCCAGACACTGTTCAGAGAGGTGTACTGTTTTCCCTCCTTGTAAATCTCACATTTGATGATGGACCACAGGTTCTCAATGGGTTCAGATCATGTGAACAAGGAGGCCATGTCATTAGATTTTCTTCTTTTATACCCTTTCTTGCCAGCCACGCTGTGGAGTACTTGGACGCGTGTGATGGAGCATTGTCCTGCATGAAAATCATGTTTTTCTTGAAGGATGCAGACTTCTTCCTGTACCACTGCTTGAAGAAGGTGTCTTCCAGAAACTGGCAGTAGGACTGGGAGTTGAGCTTGACTCTATCCTCAACCCGAAAAGGCCCCACAAGCTCATCTTTGATGATACCAGCCCAAACCAGTACTCCACCTCCACCTTGCTGGCGTCTGAGTCGGACTGGAGCTCTCTGCCCTTTATCAATCCAGCCACAGGCCCATCCATCTGGCCCATCAAGACTCACTCTCATTTCATCAGTCCATAAAACCTTAGAAAAATCAGTCTTGAGATATTTCTTGGCCCAGTCTTGATGTTTCAGCTTGTGTGTCTTGTTCAGTGGTGGTCGTCTTTCAGCCTTTCTTACCTTGGCCATGTCTCTGAGTATTGCACACCTTGTGCTTTTGGGCACTCCAGTGATGTTGCAGCTCTGAAATATGGCCAAACTGGTGGCAAGTGGCATCTTGGCAGCTGCACGCTTGACTTTTCTCAGTTCATGGGCAGTTATTTTGCGCCTTCGTTTTTCCACACGCTTCTTGCGACCCTGTTGACTATTTTGAATGAAACGCTTGATTGTTCGATGATCACGCTTCAGAAGCTTTGCAATTTTAAGAGTGCTGCATCCCTCTGCAAGATATCTCACTATTTTTTACTTTTCTGAGCCTGTCAAGTCCTTCTTTTGACCCATTTTGCCAAAGGAAAGGAAGTTGCCTAATAATTATGCACACCTGATATAGGGTGTTGATGTCATTAGACCACACCCCTTCTCATTACAGAGATGCACATCACCTAATATGCTTAATTGGTAGTAGGCTTTCGAGCCTATACAGCTTGGAGTAAGACAACATGCATAAAGAGGATGATGTGGTCAAAATACTCATTTGCCTAATAATTCTGCACTCCCTGTATAAATATATATAATTTTGGCTTGTAATGGAAATTCTGAACACATTTGTGTATGTAAATACACACTCACTCCTATACCTATGCTGTATCACTAAAGGCATAAGTGGTAAGGAAAATTAGATATAATTATTGTTATAGAACTGGCATAACGTCTTAAAGAAAAGAAAGCATAAAGAAAGCATATTGCAGTTCCCTTATGATAGGGAACTGACTAGAAATCCCTTAAATACACGAACAGAGCAATGCTTCGGTATACATAGAAGCGCTGATAAATGTGAGAAAGCATAATTATACTGAGAGTACAGATGTGTGAGGAAGGACAGAGACATAAAAGCAGTTTAGGGCTGAAAATGGAAGAAGTTGAGCCATTAATTAAATGTGCTGATGGGTTTTAAATTAGAACAACGTGATGTTTATCTGGTGTTGAGATTTTGCTGTGTTTGCCAAACAAAATAAGTAATTACCCTGGCAACTGTTATATTACCCTGGATGCAGTATAACAATGAAATATAGCATGCCGTTACAATAAAATGCA